>NC_057798.1:11479432-11484957 GCF_018294505.1 Triticum aestivum
GCGGCAAGCAATTCTGTGAGTTGTCCCAGGAGATGGAGGAACAACCTCACCGCTATGAGGACGCCGCGGAAGACACCGATCCTGACTACACAACCCCTAGTGGCATCGGGGATGACACCACTGATGGTGCCGCCGAGGATGCCACCACTGATGATGGCGGCGCACACACAGATGGCAGCCAACCGAAGAAGCAAAGGAAGGACCGGCGCCCGAATGCGCTCCGCACCCTCAAGGAGGAATTTACTCAAGTGGACTCCGACGGGCATCCAACGGAGCCCAAACATATAGTCAATGGGTACTCGCTTCAGCTCGGGTGCATTCTCCGGAGCACTGTCTCCATCAACACCGAGAACCTTAGGCATAAGGACCGAGGGAATTTGCGCAACCTCCTCTTTACGAAGCTGCACGAACGATACAAGTTCCCCGCCGATTTTGAAAACACACGCCTCTCAGGGAATAATGTGAACAGTGCCGCCCTCACGAGGATGAGCACGGCCCTGTCTACTTGGAGAAGCGCGGTGAAGAGAATGATTGATAAAGGTGATAGTGATGAGAAGATCAAGGCGAAATATTCTTCGATCAGCGAAGATGACTACAAGGAGTTCAAGATCAAGTGCGAGAGCAGCGCAACCTCCGAATCAAGTCAGTGGGGGAAAGAAATGCGGGAGTTGAACTTAGGGGAACACAAACTCGGTCCCGGCGGTTACAGAGTGGCGGAGCCTATATGGGACAAGGAGGACGCGAAGCGTGCCGAGCAAGGCCTACCGCCCCGCTTCGAGAAATACAGCGGTGACAAGCAGACCAGGAACTTTGTCAGGGCCCGGTACAAGGAGGACCTGATAACAAAGGAGCTTACCACGGATCCGAAGACCATGGCGCTTGAGCTTGTTCTGGTAAGGAATACACCCCGCGTAATTAGCTCCATATGGTTGCACTCTAATTAATCCCCAATATTTCTAAATGGTTCACGTTCCTTCTGCAGGAAACTGAAAGCAGTAGCGCGGGGTCGTCTCAGAGCTCCCCTTTCGACACCCCTTTAAATAGGGCGTTGAATGTAATGAAAAACAAGGATAAGCTCACTAAGCCGACGTCAGCTGGTCGTGTGGCCGGCAAAGGCTTGTCCACAAAATGGGGGTCATACTATACCGCTGGTGTGCGGAAGGAGAAAAAGACCAGCTCGGAAAGCCAGACGCGCGAGGTTGAAGCACTCAAGGCACAAGTGGCGCGGATTCTGGAGCTGGTCCAAGAGCAAGTGGAACAACAACTGGGAACGAAGCTCAACGCCATGGTGCCTACGTTGATTCATGGGCTGATGACGTGGATTGCGGGCGGCCAACAGGGGCCTCCCCCGGTTCCCAGCTTCACGGCCAGCAACTCGCACAGCGCGCAGGCGGCGCCATTGGTGTCTTCGGCGGCGCCATTGGTGTCTCCGGCGGAGGCGGTATTCGTGTCTCCGGTGCCGGCACGGGCATTGGAGCTTAATGCACCCGGGTGTACGCCGGCCGTCACCTCGCCAGCAAGCGCCCCCTCCGTCAGTTGCACGCCCGCCGTTGGCGGTGCCTCGACATTAGCCGAGCTCGACGGCATCACAGTAACTAAGCCTCTCGGCCGATGAATTCATCTCCATGCCTTTGAATGGGCATCCCTAACGCCCTACATGTTTTCGCAGGGCGCCGCCGATGTTCCTTGCACTCTTCTGCACTTCGTGGGCTGCGAGTTGGTCAATGTCGCCAAGGGCAGAATCGTTCAACCGGGCAACCGCATGTTCCACGATAATCCGATGGCACCCACAGTGTATAGGGTTGAAGTGGTTCGGGTGCTGCCAGGCTGCGACGAGCTGTTACCTCCGATTCGACCCACTGGGGCCGACGAAGAAGATGAGATGACCCTCAGCGCCTGCGTAAACTGGCCCCTGCTTTGGCCGAAGAGCCAGATTCATTTGGGGGCGGGGGACACCACCCCACAAACAAGACCACCAGTCGTGCCGGTGCCAAGCCATGGCAAGAACGCCGCAACGCTACCGGACTTGCCGGACATCCCTATGGCACAGGATACGGACATCCCTATGGCAGAGGATCCGGACGATGATGACAATGACGATGGTACATTTACCAATGTCGATAAGTACTTTGCCGAACATGGGTGCACTGACGACTTCTGCGGGCCTCTTTCTCAAGAACCCAACCAAGACGACCGCAATCTAGCTGATACGGCGGAGAAATCCAATTGCAACAGGCGTCGTCTGGCGTTCAGTTCTCAGGAGACGCCTCCAGCTCCCGCCTTCACCGAGCCTCAGATAGCTGAGGTGCGAAATATTATCAGCCCCAACACGCTCAAGAAGGCGGTCTGTGAGTAGAACTCGGTCCCATTATAGGAGATCAAGAAGAAGGGACGGAAACGAAAGACTAACAAGGGCGCCGGTGCGAGCCAGTGGGCACCGAGTTCGATCCGTGCTCAGGACGGGCCACCTTCACCTAAGGATATCTCGAGGAGGGTGCATGTGGCGGGTAGGGCGATGCTACCGCCAAATATGCTCAATGCTGCAACCGGTGCTATGCGGAGTCTGCACGACAGTGTTCTTTCTTTGGTGAAGCGGCGTCTCAGAGAGAATGATGTGGCATACCCGGTTTTCGTGGCCAAGGTGCCAAAGGGCAAGGGCTTTGTGGATGGCGACATCGAGGGTACGATCGTCCTGCGGTTTAATGACATCTTTGCTATGTTTAACCTTCATCCGCTCCACTACACCTTCGTTCGGCTGTTTTCGCTGAGTATGGAGATGCGGATCATTAGAGACAATACCCCGGACATCGTGATAGTCGACCCCTTCTACATGCGTGCCAAGCACTTGAGCAGCGCTGCGGACCGCCAAGTTGCGAGTTCACACCTCGAAGGCGTCATTCTGGCAAACCCAGATAAGGATAACTTCCTTGTGGCTTACTTTCCCGAGTAAGTCATCCCTTAACCGCCCCGTAACCTATGATTTCTTAGATTTCAATCGTTCTTTTTTTTCTAACATTCCGTGTTCTTTGCAGTGACACACATTGCACACTCATCCTCCTAAGCCTGAAATATTCCATGGCCACGTATTTCGACCCGAACCGTAACTCCAAGATAGACTACACAAATGTCAAGAAAGTTTTTGATGATGTTCTCCCCGGCTACGCATAATCTGGAGGCACCTTCACCAGGGCAGTTCGTAAGTACGGCAAGCACACCTTCTCACACAATACAAAGTTCTGTTGCGTCAAGAAGCCGCCTGGCGGTCAGAAGGATGCCTACTACGCCCTCCATCACTTGCGAGCGATCGTAAGGGACCATCATCACCTTCTGCTACCAGATAGTCTCAAAGATTGGGCCGCGAGGTTGTCGGCAACCCAGGACGCGGACCTCAGACAAGAATTCTTTCGCATCCTATCGGATTTTGCGGACATCATCCATCAAGATGTCCTTCATACCTCGGGGCAGTTCTTCCGCAGATATCAACCGTCCAACTGTGAGATAGATGGAATGCTACAAATGCAGGGTGACAACGACCGCGATTTCATGACCATCACGACAGACGACGGCTTCATCCACGCTCCTGTCCGATGAGTCGAGTCGAAAGTTGTGATGTGTAGTTCTGAAATATTGATTGGCTCATGTTGTAATTAAACTTTAATGAATTCGTTTGTCTCTTTGGTTTGGACAGTCGTTCAACTTAGATATAATCGATGCTATTTATTAGTAGGACCATGAATCGTGCTATTAATGTCTTGCTTTTCTCTTTCGATCATTTTGTTGCATACTGACATATTGCTTATGTATTGTCTGTTGTATGGCTTGTGCATAGAGATGCCGTCGTATGTCGTGTACAAGGGTAAGGTTCCCGGAGTCTACGACGACTGGGAGGAGTGTCAGAGACAGGTTCACCGTTTCAGCGGTAACAGTTACAAAGGGTACACCACTAGGGCGGAGGCCGAATCTAGATACGCCCGCTATCTAGCGGGAGAGAGGAGGGAGCGTTGGAGAAACCGGATGAAGACCAGTTTGATCGCGATGATGCTCATCGTGATGACCGCAACTCTCTTCTATGTGATGGTAGTTTAGATGATCGATATCGACTTGTAATGTGAATACAAACTCGATACTCGCGGTCTTGAGACTTGTAATGTTTTATCTTTGTTCGGTCTTTTGAATTCGGAGACTAATATGATGAATTGTATTCGGAGACTAATCTTCTATTGTATTCGATGAATCTGTTGTTGTTGTGTGCTGCTGTCTATATTTTTTCAATAATATATTTTGTAACCTGTGCAAAAATCAGAAAAGAAAAAAAACAAAATATTCATACTAATGGCGCATCACCTCCAGGTGCGCCATTAGTATGCCAAAGGATACTAATGACGCATCACATCAGAGTGCGCCATTAGTATGACAAAGCACATGGTTAAGTATGGCCCCCCGGGAGGCATACTAATGGCGCATGTTCTTACATACTAATGGCGCACTGCCTGGTGTGCCATTAGTATGTCAGATACTAATGGCGCACCAGTGGTGCGCCATTAGTAAAAAATACTAGTGCCATGCTACTAATGACGCACCGGTAATGCGCCATTAGTAGGCAAAACCGGTGCGCCATTAGTAGGCCTTTTTCTAGTAGTGGTATGCAATCACACATGACGACGTACGTGATCCAGCACAGCACAACACTAGCTAAGCAAGAGTCTGTGGTTAGTACTAATAAGCAAATCATGTTTTTAACTAACTAAGCAAATCGCGTAACTCTTAAGCACGTTGCCCAGATAGCTGGACTCGTGGTGCGTGCCAGACTGTTAAGCTTAGCAAACCTTTATTATTTTATTTATGTACGTAATTTAACTGTAAACTACATTCAAAGAATTAATCAAACCGTAATTTAAGCACGCTTGATCGAACAAAATCTTTTAGAATAACAAGAAAACATTAGACATGACGCACAGCTTGGTAGGACGTGCGTGCAAGTGCAAGACCATTAATTTCGAACTATATGTGTCTATCTATTTATTCAAGCTTGCATTAATTCATGGGAAATTTATTAAACGCTAATGAAACAAAAACATCCACGCAGATCACACCGGCCCTCTCCCCTGCATCCCTTCCCTATATAAACGATTGTCCACGGCACAAACAGAATCATCAAACCAACACCAGGTACGCACTACGCAACACACACGTTAACCTCCGAGTCCCCATTACATTGCCACCTGCCTAGTACAAAAGCAAAGCTCCACGTTTCGGTATTGATGGCTTCCCTGGCCCGAAATACCGTGCTGCTCCTTGTCCTGGTCGGCATCGTTCTGCAGCTGAGCTCCATCATGCCAGCTGCGGCGGCTGGCAGGATGCTTGCAGAGGACGTACTGAAGTGTGAAGGCGGGTTGGTATTCAAGAGAGATCCCTCCATTAGCGGCGGCGGCATGTGCGTCGTAGCCGAGATACTCAAGTGCGGCGGCGGGTTGGTATTCAAGGAAGATCCCTCCGTTAGCGGCGGCGGCGAGTGCGTCGTAGCC
>NC_057798.1:11485598-11734779 GCF_018294505.1 Triticum aestivum
GCGGCGGCGGATGCGTCGTAGCCGCCTTACTCAAGTGCGGCGCTGGGTTCGAATTCAAGGAAGATCCCTCCATTCGCGGCGGCGGCGAGTGCGTTGTAACCAACGTAGTCAAGTGCGACGCCGGGTTCGAATTCAAGAAAGACAACCCCCCTACCGGCGGCGGCAAGTGCGTAGCGGTCGGCACCACTATCAGGACCTGAGCTAGCTCACCGCTGGAATGGAATGGCGCCTCATCTACGTTCTTTTCTTCGGGTTCCCATTAATGGTGCATGCGTCTGTCCTCGTCGTCGATTGGCTGTTTCCTTTGTTCCTTCAATCCTTTGTGTATGGTGTGTCGTATGTTTTGAACGGAGCTAGCTTAGGTGAGCAAAAGCAGTCGAGCTTTGCTATTGGTCGATCAGTCCAATTTGTATCCTGGTTTGTTTCCTTGTGTTGTGTTGATTTGGCTTAAATAAATGCAAGTCCTTTTATTTTATTTTTTCTCGTTGACATGAATCTAGCTTCCTGCAAAATAAAAACAACTATTTTTTTCTCCGAAAGTGAAAAAAGATTACTCTTTTCTTGAGAAAACTAACTGGTCTCACAATAATGATTACATGCTAGGATAACAGTGACTATTTTATCCAAGGCTGGGGCGCCCCCCTCCCGTCCTTCGTTTAGCTATGCCATTGTTTCGTCTGAGCAGCTTGCAGTTGCACCGCAAACTCCTTGCAAAAGTGTAGATCACCCTCGTGGCAATCCAGCCAATGATGGGCATGCAAAGGCCCAATATCATCCATTTCATGCTAGCCCAGGAGGAAGCCGGATAGCACGATATTGCTCGTGAGCCACCGCGACAGAACAATCAGAAGCGACAGCGCACAAGTTAAGACTTTCGCGTCTGTCTCCTGTAGCGGGCTCGACAGCTTTTTGATGCGCTGGTGGTTGCGCTCCATCCAACGTGAGTTGCGAATAACCATCTTCATCAACAAGAATCAATGAAGGAACTAAATGGATGTGAATAGTTGTGAGATATACTTGAAGTAACTAAATGGATGTGAATAGTAATATAAGATATACTGCTTTAGCGTTCTGTTCATCTGGTATCTTCTTGGTTTCTGAGATCCAGGTAATGCTTGAATTAGGCAATGAAACGACGCTTTGCCGAGTACCAACGTACGGCACAAAGTTTACCCACCATCACAAAGTTGTCAACCACTGACGGACTTGCCACGTGGCACCTGATTGCCGTGAGCTTACTGTTTGGGTCTCGACACATGACACCGTTCCTGAGTTTCTTTCGTTTGCCGTGTTCCTTTTACTTGTCTCTTGGCAATGGCCTGTCTTTACCATGCTCCACATTTTGCCGAGTTCGGCTCTCGGCGTACACACTAAATTTAGTGGATAGACAAGTGGAGGAAAGTTTTATATTTTCTCCTCGAGGACATATCTCTATGGGAACGGCACGACGAAACTTATATATCGTCCTTCTCGTGGACTTATGATTAAGATTTTTGTTTCAAATATTTGTTACTTGTTGGTCAAAGCCTTGTCTATAGAATACATCTTACATTTTGGAACATAAGGGGTACTGGGAACTGTGAAATACTATGGGGCTATATGAGAATATTGCTCTTCATATATGACTACCACAGCTCAGTTTGAATGAAATTTCTTATTCCACCATGTAATATGATCCTTGCCTTTGTTGTGCAGAAGATGTGACCATGGTTGTAGTCCGTGCTGTGATGAAGATTGGTTCAATTTTAAAGGTTGAGGCTGCTGGGGCTAGCATATATAAACTGTCTGATGAAGTTACTAATAGGAAGGAATTTCCGTTGAAGGTCGAGCAAATAAGTGAGCCACTGTTAATGTCAGGAGGTGTTATAGGGAAGATAGGCACAGTGTACGGCACGGACGAAGTTGCCAAGAGTTGTATTGGACAGGCCCGCAAACTGGCCTATCACGTTGAAGATGTAATCGACAAATTATCATACCATATTCTTCAACATCAGAAAGAAGGATTCCTGAAAAAAGTTTTCCTCAAAGAACCAGACTATGTCAAACTTTTCAGTTAAATTTTGGATGATGTAGTTGAGGTAGAGAAGGAGATTCTGTTGGTTATGAACAAGAAAGATATATGGTTGCAACCCTCCCTGCTTGTCCGTAACCAACTTACTAAGATGCCTCAATGTCTCAGAATTTGTCAAAGATGAATATCTAGTAGGAATTGAAGACAACATTATATTGCTGACCGAATGGTTTTACTCCAAAGAGCCCGAGAGCACTGTGATAACACTATCGGGCATGGGTGGGTTGGGAAAATCTACCCTGGTTTAAAATATTTATAGACATGAAAAAAACAATTTCGATGCACATGCATGGAGCACTGTGCCACAAACTTATACTGTTGAAGTGTTGATGCCATTGGCAGGAGGCACTGACAAAACGTACATGTATGGATTGAAGAAGGAAATACACCAAAGACTTGAAAAAAAATGTTTTATTGTACTGGATGATGTCAGGGAGCAAGAGGTATACTTCCATATACATGATGCTCTCCAGAATTTCCAAGGAAGATGCATCGTCATCACAACACGGAACGAACATGTTGCCATGATTTCTTCTCCCATCGGTCGCCTTCAGCCGCCTTCGGCTCGAACAGTTGAGTCAGCCTGATGCATTTGACCTTCTCTGCAGAAGGGCTTTTACAGAAACAACAGCTACATGTGCCCCGAGGAGCTTGAGGCAGTTGCTACTTCTATAGTTGACATGTGTCATGGCATCCCGCTAGCACTTGTTACCACTAGCAGCATGCTATCTTCAAGACAACGATTAGACATTTGGATTCAAAAGCACAATCAGCTTGGAAGAGAGTTCTCAAACAATGATAATATCAGAGCAGTTTTAAATAAGCTGTCAATGGAAATAAGCTATCAACAATTTTGAAATAAACAATATAAATTAGTTAATAACTATGTTTGAGAAACTCACATAGCGGAACAATCGGAAGCGTATCAACAAGGACCCAAATGTCCATATTGTCTTGCTCGATGTCAGGATCACCAAGATCCATGGTGATAATCATACCCTCATAAAAACCATACATTTTGCAAAGTGATTCCCAATTTTGGCAACCAAAATGGGTTACGCTCTGAGCATTGCACAGATTTACTTCAAAATCCATATCATGATGGGTCCTTAGGTGTATTTTCTTTGTTTCGAAATTTCCATGGTCTTCAAAACCCATCCTCTCCAAGACATAGCGTCTTGCATGGCATGGGATAAGCTAGTCGAATTGTAAAATATGAAAATTAGACGTTAAAATAGTTGAAGTCATGCTTAATTACGAAAAAAACACTTGTGGTTGTTGCGTACCGTTTCACAATCGAAGGTCTCCTCGAGCTTAATGATGAAGCGTTGATCTTCGTCCAGCTGAACGAACCTGTCGCACATACCTCGATCGTCGTGGCACCAGATACACTCCCCCGGGAGACTGTCGTCGTCCGAGTACGACATTTCTTACGTTCATAATTCAAAGATTAAACTTGTACATATACTAGCACAAGTCATGCCAGAATTCACGAAAAAATCCGGCATGACCTTTGCTAAAAAAGGACATATCGAGCGACTGAAATTTGCCGGAACAGAAATTAATCAACACTCCGGCAAAACATAGGCCACTCGGAGATGTAAACTGAACATGAACGGACACTTGGGCAACCACATATCCTATTTGAGCAACAACACAAGGTATACAAGGATATATGGCTGGTCTCACCTCGATGTCGGAGGGGGTCGGTGACTGGGACAACGGCGGGGATGTAGGAGGGGGTCGGTGATGGGGACGACGGCGGGGATGTCGGAGGGGGTCGGTGACGGGGACGACGGTGGTCACCTGAGAAACCATATAAGTTATCACTAATACATCCCGAATAATTGCTTAAACTAAAAAATAACAACAAATATGACATGTTCAACTAGTTTTATTAATTCAACTAGTTCTTACTAAATATAAACTTACTATAAATAGAAAAAAACTAGTTCTTTCTAAAAATAAAGTAGTTCAACTAGTTATATTAATTTACTCAGTAAACTAGTTCAACTACAACTAAAAATCTAGTACTAACTAAGCAACATCTAGTTAACTAGTACCATCACTACTAGTAATTAACATCTACTACTACTAAAAATCTAGTACTAACTAAGCAACATCTAGTACTAGCTATGAACCCTAAATTAACATCTACAACTACTAAATCTAGTACTAACTAGTGGCAGGGGGTGGGGGCGACGGAGAGGTAGCTAGGGGCGGCAAGGTCGAGGGCGGTGGGAGGAGGGCTGCCGGCGGAGGAGGGAGGAGGGGCGGCCGCAGGCGGAGGGAGGAGGGCGGCGGCGGAGGAGGGAGGGGCGGCCGCAGGCGGAGGGAGGATGTGCGAGGAGCAGGGAGGAGGGACGGAAGGAGGGGAGTACCTCGGCGGCGGACGGACGAAGGCGGCGGCGGCGACGCACGACGACGGTTATCGGCACGGGGGGCGAGAGTGAGAGTGTGAGTGAGGGCCGGTCGTGCGCGTGGGGATAAGGTAGGGATAGTTGTAGCGCGTTTGCCAAAACGCGATACAGCTAATCTAAATAGCAGTAGCGCCTTGCGCATAAACCGCTACTGCTAAGTCTAACTATACAAAAAATACGTCAATGCAAAAAATACATTGGCCATCAATGATCTTTTTGTGTACAATTTGAATTGTCAATATGAGTCCTATCCGGTAGGAACCAGAGAGGACTCATATTGCGGCCATAAATTTTACACATAGAGTTCAGTGAAGACCAACTGGTTGTGGTAGTTTCAAAAATAACATATTTAAGGTGGTAAACACCCTGTTCACGGAGCGAGGTGGGACTAAACTTCTGCACTGATCTTAGCAGTAGCGGTTTTTCTATAAGCGCGCTGCTTCTAACTTCTATAGTAGTAGCGCGGTTCAGTATAGTGCGCTACTACTATAACTAGCGGGGGGGCGAGGTCATGGCAATTATAGCAGTAGCGCTATTTGTGGTGGACGCGCTACTGCTATTTTCCTGTCAGCAGCGCGTTTCTCTAACACGCGCTGCTGCTAAGTAGCAGCAGCGTGGTATTTTGTGGAGCGCTGCTGGTAAGATTCTGTGTATAGGCTTTTCCCTAGTAGTGGGAGGAATTTCATCCTTTCCTGGCATGCTATCTTCTATTTTGCGTGAGTCCATCTACCTTACTATTCTCTAGCTTCAAGACTCCCATGTCAGCGAAATGCAACATTGATTGGGCATTTATTCAATGTGTGTTACATCGGCTTAAGACACACCAAGGTCAGATCACTCCCGGATTGTATTGAGAATCTTCCTAACCTCCAGACTCTAGACATCAAGCAAATGAAAATAGAGAAGCTACCGCGAGGGATTGTCAAGATCAAGAAGTTGCGGCACCTTTTAACTGATAGATATGATGATGAGAAGCTGACAGAGTTTCTGCACTTTGTGGGAGTGCAAGCACATGAAAAGTCGTGGAATTTGTAGGTTCTTCAAACTCTTGAGACCGTGAAATCAAGCAATAAACTTGCCGAGCTGCTGAAGAACCTGATGCAGCTAAGAAGTGTGTCAATTGAAAATGTAAGCACTGCTAACTGTGCAGATCTATTTGCTACCCTGTCAGATATGCCACTTCTTTCCAGATTGATTCTTTCTGCGAGGGATGAGAATGCGACACTTTGTTGACTGCGTAGTTATGTTTGAGAACATAATTTACTATGTGTTTGAATTGTGTGTACTTGAATTTTAAGTATTAAACTAATATGCGAGATTGTCAGAATCGCGATTCTATTGTACAATTCTATGACTTTATGATCCAAAGTAACCTCTCTGGTTCTACAATTTTAGTTCATAGAATCAATGTTTCTACAATCCTTATAGTTAAGATTCTACGATTTGCGATTCTTCCATCGGAGCTCCGATCCGATTCAAAATCACGATTCGGACAATCTTGCTAATATGTTGTCCTAAGTATAGAAGCAGTTGGATTACTTCGCAAAATAATAGTTTTAAGTTTTTATGTTTACGGTTGGATGAATTGGCAAAATATTAAAAAAAATCAGGGATTAAGTTTTATAGGATTTGCTAATTGAGAAAAAGATTAATCCCATAATTTGTTTGACTTTTTTGGA
Source organism: Triticum aestivum (assembly GCF_018294505.1). Classification (NCBI taxonomy): domain Eukaryota; kingdom Viridiplantae; phylum Streptophyta; class Magnoliopsida; order Poales; family Poaceae; genus Triticum; species Triticum aestivum. The sequence goes on from NC_057798.1 coordinate 11,491,769, forward strand.
TATGGCATGAGTTTTGGATTTTTTTTCCACTACAGATGTTGTTAGTGTAGAGATTACATGGCATGAGTCAGTATAAACAAAAATCAGCCAAATTTGGAACACCCTAAGTAGATAAAAAGTACTTTTTAAATAGGCTTTCACCCAGTTTTCTGAGTAAAGTGAAAAATAGATCCCGACAAAAGAAAGTAAAAACAGATATGGACTAAAACTTACAAAATCTACCCTTTTTATAAAATTCTTCTCCTTTATTCATTAAGTAAAGTAGCATCATTTACAAGTAAAGGGATAACCTTATCAAGGGCGTTAACCATCCAAACACTCGGAGAAGAAAACCTAGCTAACCTTGCTAGTTCATGAGCTACTCGATTACATTCTCTATTACAATGATCATAAGTAACATGGGAAAAATCTAGTGACATGATTTACTTGCCAACTCGTAGTAAACAAAGCTTTCTCCAAAGTTGATATGTAGTTTCGACCACTCCTTGATCTCCGTATATTCTTTCCTCACTAGTAGAAAACGGGCCTTTAGTCCTGGTTTCAGAGGGCCTTTAGTCCCGGTTCTAGAACCGGGACTAAAGGGTCGAGACTAAAGCCCAAACCTTTAGTCCCGGTTTGCTTACGAACCGGGACTAAAGGAGCTCCATGTGGCCGCTGTATGGAGCTCCATCTTTAGTCCCGGTTGGTAACACCAACCGGAACTAAAGGATTTTTTTGAAATTTTGTTTTTCTGGAAAAAAATAGTTTTTTTTGAACTTTTACTTATTTTCAAAATTTGGAATTATTTGACAATTTAATCTCTAATCACCCACTCTAATCACCCCTCATCACTTCTCACTGCTCAATTATGAACCACTAATTCCAAATTGTCTAACTTCATGTCCGGTCACCCATCCTCTCAGTACTCCAGCCTGAGCACGCTTAGCTTTCGAGTTCTATTCTTCCTAGTTTCCAAGTCTTCACTAGTTGTTTTCCCGACAATACTAAGTTGTCAATCCTATTAACCCTTAGGAGTTGAACTTGAGCATTAAGCACTGTTTGAGTTTGAAACTATTATTCCAAAAAACAATAATTATTTAGTAACACTAATAGTTCTTGAATAAATAGTTTGACAATAGTTTGACCACAATTTGACCATTTGACCAGATTTGACCATAGTTTGACCAGAGTTTGACCAAAAGTCAAAAAAACTAAGATAATTATTTATTAACACTAATATTTCTTGAATAAGTAGTTTGACCATAGTTTCACCACAGTTGACCAGATTTGACCTTAGTTTGACCATAGTTTGACCAGATTTGACCATAGTTTGACCACAGTTTGACCAAAGTCAGAAAAACGAAAATAATTATCTATTAACACTATATTTCTTGAATAAGTAGTTTGACCATAATTTGACCACATTTTGACCAGATTTAAAGAAAAGTGAAAAAAACTGAAATTTGAGCATATCTTCTTTTCCTTTCAGAATTTGAGGATTCCAAAAATTTGCAAACAGACCTACACAAATATGGAAGGGGGGAGTTCGGCCAGGGCAGGCAACCTCCTGCCACTTGGGGCGCCCTAGGGGCTGCCTCCCCTCACCCCTCCACCTATATATATCAGAGGAGGGAGAGGGGCAACACACACCACGATTCCCTAGCTGTGTGCGCTGCCCCTCTCCCTCTAGTTCATCCTCGGTCATATTTTCGTAGTGCTTGGCTAACCCCTGCGGAGATAGTTGCATCACCACCGTCACCACGCCGTTGTGCTACCGGAACTCATCTACTAGTTTTCCTGTCTTGCTGGATCAAGAAGGCGAGGACTTCATCGAGTTGAACGTGTGCTGAACGCGGAGGTGTCGTATGTTCGGTACTTGATCGGTTGGATCATGAAGAAGTTCGACTACATCAACCACATTACTAAACACTTCCGCTTACAGTCTACGAGGGTACATAGACACACTCTCCCCTCTAATTGCTACGCATCTCCATGGATAGATCTTGACGTGTGCGTAGAAAATTGTTTGTTTTCCATGCAACATTTCTAACAGAATCATGATCTAGATTTGAATTTATATTTGAATATATAAAATATGCCTTGAATAAATGAATCTAGGTTGCAAAATAGATGAGGTATGACTAGTGATTCAAAATGTAAAAGGAATCACTCAAAAAGGAACTACGGTTTGAAAGTCATGATCAAATAAAGGTTGAACGGGAGTTAATTTGACTATAGTTTACACTGCCAAATTCTGAAATTTACATTTTACTGGAAAGATGGTCTCACAAGGAGCATTTTAGAAAAAGTTTCATCTCAATTCTACTTACAGATAAAAAGTTGTAAGGTTTTGAATTCCAGGGGCTATTCTGAAATCTCCAGGGTCTATACGGTAATAGTTATGTTTACGCAGAGGTCCTGGGACACATGACACAAAGCTACTGGTTGGTACCCATTCCAGGCGGAGTCAAAACAGTGACCGACCAAAATCTAAGGTGTGCCACTTTTGACATAATAAAAGAACACATGATCTAATCCTAGCCATCTATCAAAGATTGGACGACAAGAGAGGCTTGCCGGGATGAACATAGGATGGTGATGCCTGGGGAAGATGGTAGCGCTGGGCACGGGTTGGTTTGGGCATCGCTCATGGTGGTCCTCGCGGTCGGGGGGGGGAGCACGATAGGGTTCGACGAGTTGCGATGATGACGATGGTGGTTCTCATGCTGTCGAGAGCCTCCTCTAGAGTCTGTGACGGACGACTAGAGACGGGACGGTGACGACGGGATTCGAAGAACCTGGGGAGCTTTCTCCGATGTGGGTCTGCATGAATAAAGGTGGTCACGGGTGCAACATTGTCAAGAAGATTGAAAGGGAGCACGTTCTCCAAAAATCCTGAAGATCTAATGGTAAGAGAAATTTTAGCTAGGCTATCCGCTACCTCATTTGCATCACGAAAACAATGCACAAAGGAAATCTTTGCAAATTCCAACTCCATCTGCTCACACTCCATGATGAAGTTGCCGGCGTGCTTATCCAACCGGGGAGGAAGGAGATGATAGGGAGGTCCTACCTGACAAAGAGAGAAAACGAGATAGAAAGAGGGGCACATTGGCTTCCGTTGATCGATTATGAAACAGATGGTCCACGTGCGCCTGTACCCCTTCGGCCTCTAACAGGCCGTCGGTCAAAAGGTGGAGTGAACTGCTCGGTCTGTTACTGGGCCTGGCACAGTTTTGGCTCAGGTTCATGTAGAAATATGTTTTATTTTTATTAATTAGAGGAAATTTATCTAGGCTCAAAACTATACCAACACAGCTTATAGATCTCCAAAAAAATCTACAACAATATTTATACTCATATATAGCATAAAGAACATTTATTCCAGCTCATATTGTAACACATTTTTAACATAAAACCAATTTGGAAAATAATAATAATTCCAAAAATATTTTTAGGGTTTATTAAATGCCCAAAAGATTTATATTTCTTCTTAAACTCCAAATAAATTTTCAAAAATATTTATTATTCCAGAAGTCATATTATCTTTTCTTTTGAATTGGAATTTTTTGAATATTTGTACTTCCAAATGCAAAAAAAACATCATATACAAATTTTGGGGAAGTCATTGTATTCGGTCTCTATGAAATATTCAAATCGGATCTCAAAAAGTTTTGATTCAACTCAAATTCAAATAATATGAAACAAAGCAAACATTATTTTTTTAGTTAAGTAACGTTCCAAATTTTAGAATTGCGGAATGTTACAGATCATGAAGTCAAAAAGTTAACTAACTAAAACTCGAATCAATTACGTTTTATTCCCTGTAACTTAACATTATGCTTTCTTACATACACTACATACATCACAACATGTGTAACCATAATATGCCATTTTATGATTCGGAATCGTAGCATGTCACAGCAAACAAAATCAATATAGGAATTCAAGTTAATATACTTGTTATATTTTAGTACTAATGAAGTAAAAGAATCTAATAACTAAAAGTTGAATAGATTAAGTTTCATCCTCAGTATCTAAACAAAAAATAGCCATATATACATTGCATCATACATAATAGTATTATTCTCCTTAGAAGTTTGAAATTCATAGTATCACGGAAAACCACAGTTAATATATCTAATATGTGGATTGAATAAACAAAACAAACGGATTGAATCGTCAATGTGCAAAATACAATATCAACGAGGAGATTCGACAAACTGTTATAGATTTCAACTGTGGCACAAAACCAAAAAGTAATGAAGAAGAAATTTGTATATATAACTAACATTTTTTATCAACGTTCCGCTAGAACTCCACTTGTATTACTAATAATCATTATCTATTTTAGAAGATTCAAGTAATAACTAATTTTACTTCAGGATTCTATTTCTTGTAAGATGAGAGCGAACTAGAAAGAGAGAGATGTCAACGAAGAAGACCAGGGGAAGAAGAGCCATCTATCTATGCTGCGAATAAATCCTTTTTCTTTGGACTTCTGTATGTGCAGATTCACTTACCGTACATATCCCACATGAACAGTTATTTGGCCCCACGAAAAAATAGATATATGATTAGATATACATATCATTATGGCCATATCTGAAGTCATATACAACACAAAAAGACCATATACAAAAACATATGAGTGTGGCCCCGCACTTGCCTTGCCCGAAATCATCTCCCAGGTAGAGTAGTGAGTGTCTCGTCGTCATTCTTACCGAAGTAAGGTACACTACTAGGAAAAGGGCTATAGATAGGATTGGCACTAATATCGCATCAGGATTGTAGTGCGCCACTACTATATACTAATGGCGCACTGGTTTGAGATGCCCATTAGTGTGGAAGACACTAATGGCGCACTAGAAAAATGGTGCGCCACTAGTAATAAAGTTTTTTTTTCATATTAACATACATACTAATGGCGCATCCTACCGAAGTGCGCCATTACTAGTTCTAACTAGTAATGGCGCACTAGGAAGACAGTGCGCCATTAGTATATTGTTTTACTTTTTTGCAAAACTACTAATGGCACACCACCTGCAGGTGCGCCATTAGTAAGCAGGCATACTAATGGCGCATTTGCTAGTGGTGCGCCATTAGTAACCTGGGACCCCAACAAGATATTTTTGACATCCACACCTACCCACTCACTTTCCCCACTTCATTCCCTCCACCTCCTTCTCCAAACTTTCGGCTGCCTCCTCCTCCTCACCTCATTTGCACCATAGATTCATCAAAATTAAGTGGTGAAATTACCTTTTTTTGATAGGTAAGTAAGGGGAAAGCTATCTTCATGTTGTAGATCTACTTTTTTTCTCCCTAGCTCGCTCCAACAACGTGCACATGCACTTTTTGTGGCCTAGCTAGATCTATGTATGTTTGTGATGTTGCATATGTTTGTGGTGTTGCATATATGTTTGTGTTTGCAGGTACCGGTATTTGAAATGCGATAGTTGCCAATATTTTGCCGGAATGTTGATTCATTTCCGTTTCGGCGAGAATTTTGGCACTATGCATTCTTTTTGGTCCTATTTTTAGGGAAGGTCATGCCAAATTTTTTCTTGGTTCTAAAATATCGTTTTGCTCTACCCAACAGGCGACCATGGTCCGCACGATGACCGAAGGAATCGTGAATAGGTTTTTGAGCTCCGCGAAGGCCGAGATGCTTCAAAAGAATGAGACGGAGATAAGATGTCCGTGTCGAAGATGCAACCTGAAGAGCCTTATTGCGGACCCGGATTCCAGGCAGGTGCGGGACCACCTGCTCTTGCGTGGTTTCATGGATGGCTATCGGTGGCAAGGTGATGAAGATGACTATGAAGTCGTCCGTGGGAGCCGGGCAAGCAATGAGGAAGGGCAACAAGACAACCACCGCGGTGAGGGCGGGCGAGAAGACGAAGAATCTCCAGGACATGATCACGACGGTGATGCTGTACACAGTCATCATGTAGAAGATGTCGTACATGATGATGAGGAAGATCAAGACGAAGGGCATGATCATGAAGATGAAGATGCCGGAGCAGACGACGATGGAGGCTGGGTGCGGGACCCTCATATTCAAGAGTTGCTTCTCAAGCAGACGGATAATGCAAGAGCTGCCGCCCGAGAGAAAGCCAAGCTGGATCAACTGGAGATAGACGCGGTTACTCCATTGTATGAAGGATGCAGGCCCGAGGATACCCGCCTGAAAGTAACGCTCATGGCTCTGGAGATGAAGGTAAAACACAAAATGACCGACGCATGCTTCGACGAGAACATGTCATTCTGGCACGAACGTCTTCCCAAGGGGAATAAGTGCCCGACCAGTTTCGAGGAGGCGAAGAAAATCGTGTGTCCTCTAGATTTACCGCACGTGAAATACCATGTGTGCATGAACAATTGCATCATTTATCGGGACGAGCACGCGGAGTCTACCATATGTCCGGTGTGCGGCGTCACTCGATACAAGAAGAGGAAGAAAGCTCCTCGAAAGTCGGTGTGGTACTTTCAAATCACTCCTCGTCTACAGCGGTATTTCGTGGACCCTAAGGTAGCAAAGCCCCTGTGTTGGCACGCGGATAGGGAGGAGAAGAAGCAGGAAGATGACGGAAATGATCCGGAGATAAATAAAAAAGACAAGATGCTGAGTCACCCTAAGGATGCGAGCCAGTGGTGCCAGAGCCACTGCTGAAGGTATGGAAAACGAGGTCTGTTTTCTGGGACTTGCCGTACTGGAAGATCCACCGTGTGCCTCACAGCCTTGATGTCATGCATATCACGAAGAACGTGTGCGAGAGTCTGCTTGGTACCCTGCTCAACATGCCAGAGAGGACCAAAGATGGGCCGAAAGCAAGGGCAGACTTGAAATCAATGGGCATCAGGCAGGAGCTTCACGCTAATGATGATGATGATTATGATGATGATGATGATGATGATGAGGCGAAGCAGGACACAGAAAGTCGTCGCAAAGGCAAAAAGGCCAAGAAGACCGGAAATGACTACCCTCCCGCGTGCTTCACTCTAAGTCAGGAGGAGATCGAGCAGTTTTTCACCTTCCTCCTAGGAGTAAAACTTCCTTACGGTTACGTGGGGAAGATAAGCAGATACCTAGACCCAGCGAAGCAGAAGTTCACCGGGATGAAGTCTCACGACTGTCACGTGCTGATGATGCAAATACTTCCAGTTGCAATCCGTGGGATCATGGACGCGCACGTCCGTGAAACGCTATTTGGCCTATGCAACTTTTTCGACGTCATCTCTCGGAAGTCGATTGGCGTGAGGCAACTCAGAAGGCTACAGGAAGAGATCATGGTGATACTATGCGAGCTTGAGATGTACTTCCCGCCCGCATTCTTCGACGTTATGGTGCATCTGCTGGTCCATATCGTGGAGGATATCATCCAACTCGGGCCGACGTTCCTGCACAGCATGATGCCGTTCGAAAGGATGAATGGTGTCATCAAAGGATACGTTCGCAACATGTCACGTCCAGAGGGAAGTATAGCCAGGGGCTTTCTGACCGAAGAGTGCATCTCCTACTGCACGAATTATCTAGGCATCGAGAACCCCGTTGGTCTGCCCGTCAACAGGCACCTCGGCAGGCTCGCTGGATGGGGTCACCGTGAGGGTCGCCGCGAAATGCATGTCGACTTCGAGGGTCGACTCGCCGACTATGAAAGAGCAAACCTAGTCGCGCTAGAACACATAGACGTGGTCGATCCTTGGGTGGTAGAGCACAAAACCTTTATTGAGAAGACGTACAATGACCGAGGCCAACAGAGGACGGACGGAGATATAATCAAAGAGCACAACTCATGTTTCACGCGTTGGTTCAAGCAGAAGCTTCTGTCGTACCCTTTACATGAGGATTCTTCCGCAGAAGAACAACTCATATTCGCCTTGTCACGGGGCGCCGAGCACAACCTGATGACCTATGAGGCGTACGATATCAACGGCTACACATTCTACACCGAGAACAAGGACATGAAGAGCGATGGTTATCAGAACTCCCGGGTAACGATGGAATCCTACACCGGCAACGACAAGCACAGATACTACGGAAGGATCGAGGAGATCTGGGAGCTGAGCTACGCTGGAGACAAGGTCCCGATGTTCCATGTCAGATGGGCCAAGAGCGTCCTAAAAGAAGACCAGTATTTCACCACCATGGTTATACCCGAAGCCAAATCCAAGACCGCGGGTGCAAACGTCACCACGAAAAATGAGCCATGGGTACTGGCTTGCCAAGTGGACCAATGCTTCTTCATTACCGACCCGTCAAAGCCCAGTCGTGTTGTCATGAGGAGAGGCAAAAGGAAGATCATCGGAATGGATGGAGTAGCCAATGAGCAAGACTTCGACAAGTACGGCGACCCGAAGATCGAACATGACGACGACGATGAAGTAGCAGCACACACCACAAGAAGAAGCAGGACCACCCTACCTAAAGGACGTCCGTTCCACAGAAGAACTCCATTTGCGAAAAAGAAGGGCAAGAAGATTCTGAACAGATAGCTAGCTAAGATCGATTGTATTTAAATCGTAGTCTTCATTTCTCGATTGTATTTCAACATTTTGAAATGATATTTCTTCTGTTCTAGTCCTCATGAATATTGAATTATGTTTATTATGGTATTGAATTTCTAACTCACAAAAAGTATTGAATTTTTTAATATTTTGTGAACTCATTAATATTTTTAAATTTTTATGATATTTTTTCAAATATTTTCAAATAACAAATTTGATGATATTTTTTAATTTTCATAAATAATTTCAAATAAGAAATTTGATGATATTTTTTCACATTCATAAATGTTTTCAGAATTGATTTGTCATTTTCTAAAAAAATATTAGAAAAAAAATATTTTTATCAATAAAAAATAAAGAAATAAAAAAAATATCAATAAAAAAAATAATTTTTATCAATAAATAATTAGATTTGATTTGCACCCTCCCTCCCTCCTCTACTCATCTCCTGTATATAGTGTAATAATTTTTATCAATAAAAATAAAAAATAAAAGTTACTAATGGCGCACCCCTGGGTGGTGCGCCATTGCTATTGATGTACTTATGGCGCACCCCTGGGTGGTGCACCATTGCTATCGATGTACTTATGGCGCACCCCTGGGTGGTGCGCCATTGCTATCCCTTTCCCCCCTCTATCACTTTCCCCCTCGCCGCCCGCGCCAGATCAAATCCCTAGCCCCCTCGCCCCCCGCGCCAGATTCCTTTCCCCCTCGCCGCTGACGACCCCTTTCCAGTGCACCCCGTCCCCACATCCAGCGCTCCTCCACCCATCACCACCGCTGCTCTTCCACCCCTCACCTCCGCAAGCACGACAAGGAGCTCAAGCACGGTGGTGGTTTCAGGCCTACTTCAGGATCAAGGAGCTCAAGGACGTGCTCATCCACCTCTCCCTACCCAAGCACGGCAAGAAGCAGGTACCTCCCTCCTCTCATACTACCTATCATATATCATAGTGTGTTTCAGGAGCTCGCTCACTCGCTCACCGGGTATTTGTTTGTTGTTGCAGGAGCTCGTCGACAGGATCCTTGCCCTGCTCTCCGACGACCAAGGTCAGTCGCCCCCCTTCTTTCCACAACCCTCTCTGTGCCTGTGCAATGCACCTCTCTCAATTTAAAACCATGCTACATTTGTTATCCTTACAAAGCACCCATAGTGTGTTTTTCAGCTAATCACCTGCTACTACTTACTAACTTGCCTTTCTATGTATGTGGCTGCCTCAACCCTCTTTGTTCGAAAATGATTTATAGGAATTATAGGGTCTCCCAAAAATTTTGTGGCAATTTTATAAAAATTAATTGAATTAGTTTTAGTGCAACACAGGCAACTCAGAGTTTGAAAATGGCATTAAAGCAATTTGTTTTTGGGGTAAATTCTATTATGAAATAATTCCTACTGTTATTTAAAATATAAATGAAATGATTTGGAACACCAAGCAAGAGTTACGTTTCAAGTTGCTGAACCTTTGCATACAAGCTTGCAGAAGATTTAATTGATCATACAGAAAATGAAAAAGAAGGTCATACCGATCCTAGTTGGTATTATTTTCCTCAATTTTAAGTGTTGAATGAACACATAAAGAGAGTGCTAAGTGATTTCAATATATCAAGTTTCAGAATAATATATATGATTGTTGGTTTCTAACCTTGGTTGCCATTGTTTCTATTTGTAACGGTCTGAAGAATGACTCATGCTGTTTGTGCTAACAATCTCTAAGTGAAAGCAACTAGTTGGAGTAGATTTGTGCACACAATACTCCTTCCAAGACAATTTTCTTACAAGGAGTAGTTTTAGTTTGCTTGCAAGGAGTAGTTTCAGTAAAGTTTCGGCATGGTTTCAGTATAGTTTCAGCATGGTTTCAGTTTGCTTCCAAGGAGTTGTTCTCTGTCTGGTCCAATTCTGAAGAAATAAAAAGTGAATAGTTTGTTTTGTTCCCTGTGTGGTCACTCTATTTTTTGAGTACTGACATTAATTATGTTTGTTAGAAGAAAGATATTTAAATGAAGCTTGTTCTTTTTCAACTGTTCAACTGATGCCATGAAACTGAATATAGTAGTTGAAAACCCTGTTTTTCTTCCTGATCGTGAAAATTTGAAGTCATGTTTGTGTTTTGGTTTCGTTGGTTGACAATTATGTTTAGTTTTTCATTTCATGGGTGCTGTAAAATGTGCAGGTGGTGAGTTGAGGATCAGCATACAGCTTGTTTGGACTAACCAAGAGGACGAGGTATGTTGCTTGCCCAAGCTAAGTGACACGTACGCGCCAAGTTTTCTGTTATATAATTACCTGTTAGTGCTTAGTTAAACTGCATGATACGGCCATAGCAGATGGATGGTACTAGGTGTTGTTTTGTTTCTTGCCAATGTATTCAGAGAGCAGATGTGCCACTGCAGATTTCTTTTCTTGAAGGCAGCTCACATAAGTTGAGCTACAAGTGAACAACTTGCTGCTATTAGATCTGGAATGGAAGCTCACATAAGTTGAGCTGATTTTTGTCCATATGAAAGCACAGGACCATATGGTCTGTGGCCTTTTCATCCATATGAAAGTAGAGGCACATTGTGGTGCTAGTTTGCTGGGTTCTGTCTCCGACCATCGTGTCGTGATGATTTTGCAGGTACCCCGAGAGGCCCTTGAGTTTGCCAGAATGTTGATTAACTTCCGTTCCGGCAAATTCGGGTACTCCATATGTCCTATTTTCAGCAAAGGTCGTGCTGAAATTTTCCGTGAATTTTAGCATGACTTTGCTAAAAATAGGACATATGGGGTACTTGCTACTAATGCATGGGCCGGGGTATCTTAGTACTTAATTAAGTAGGATCAACTGCCCCTTTATTCTTGCTGCATTAAACCATAGGTGGCAATAGAGCCAAGTGATTAGGCCCAACTTAGAATTCTCCTTAGCATCGATAAACCCTAGATGATAAACCCAACATAGGTGGCAATAGAGCCAAGTGATTAGTGCCAAGTGATTAGGCCCAACCTAGGGTGCCTCGGCATCGATAAACCCTAAATAATGAAAACTTAACTTCGCTGCCCCGGATGCCTCGGTGTCGATGAGAACCTAAATGATGTACGCTTAGGCTTTTAGGGTGCCTCGGCGTCGACAAACCCTAAATGATGAAAGCTTAGGCTTTTAGGGTGCCTCAGCGTCGACAAACCCTAAATGATGAGACCATGATCTTGTTCCTTGACAATAACCAACTTTTTGACCAAACTTTTTTCCTATTTAGAGCAAAACATGGCCCACAACAATGAGGCCAGTGGTTCGAGCGGCAAGCAATTCTGTGAGTTGTCCCAGGAGATGGAGGAACAACCTCACCGCTATGAGGACGCCGCGGAAGACACCGATCCTGACTACACAACCCCTAGTGGCATCGGGGATGACACCACTGATGGTGCCGCCGAGGATGCCACCACTGATGATGGCGGCGCACACACAGATGGCAGCCAACCGAAGAAGCAAAGGAAGGACCGGCGCCCGAATGCGCTCCGCACCCTCAAGGAGGAATTTACTCAAGTGGACTCCGACGGGCATCCAACGGAGCCCAAACATATAGTCAATGGGTACTCGCTTCAGCTCGGGTGCATTCTCCGGAGCACTGTCTCCATCAACACCGAGAACCTTAGGCATAAGGACCGAGGGAATTTGCGCAACCTCCTCTTTACGAAGCTGCACGAACGATACAAGTTCCCCGCCGATTTTGAAAACACACGCCTCTCAGGGAATAATGTGAACAGTGCCGCCCTCACGAGGATGAGCACGGCCCTGTCTACTTGGAGAAGCGCGGTGAAGAGAATGATTGATAAAGGTGATAGTGATGAGAAGATCAAGGCGAAATATTCTTCGATCAGCGAAGATGACTACAAGGAGTTCAAGATCAAGTGCGAGAGCAGCGCAACCTCCGAATCAAGTCAGTGGGGGAAAGAAATGCGGGAGTTGAACTTAGGGGAACACAAACTCGGTCCCGGCGGTTACAGAGTGGCGGAGCCTATATGGGACAAGGAGGACGCGAAGCGTGCCGAGCAAGGCCTACCGCCCCGCTTCGAGAAATACAGCGGTGACAAGCAGACCAGGAACTTTGTCAGGGCCCGGTACAAGGAGGACCTGATAACAAAGGAGCTTACCACGGATCCGAAGACCATGGCGCTTGAGGTTGTTCTGGTAAGGAATACACCCCCGCGTAATTAGCTCCATATGGTTGCACTCTAATTAATCCCCAATATTTCTAAATGGTTCACGTTCCTTCTGCAGGAAACTGAAAGCAGTAGCGCGGGGTCGTCTCAGAGCTCCCCTTTCGACACCCCTTTAAATAGGGCGTTGAATGTAATGAAAAACAAGGATAAGCTCACTAAGCCGACGTCAGCTGGTCGTGTGGCCGGCAAAGGCTTGTCCACAAAATGGGGGTCATACTATACCGTTGGTGTGCGGAAGGAGAAAAAGACCAGCTCGGAAAGCCAGACGCGCGAGGTTGAAGCACTCAAGGCACAAGTGGCGCGGATTCTGGAGCTGGTCCAAGAGCAAGTGGAACAACAACTGGGAACGAAGCTCAACGCCATGGTGCCTACGTTGATTCATGGGCTGATGACGTGGATTGCGGGCGGCCAACAGGGGCCTCCCCCGGTTCCCAGCTTCACGGCCAGCAACTCGCACAGCGCGCAGGCGGCGCCATTGGTGTCTTCGGCGGCGCCATTGGTGTCTCCGGCGGAGGCGGTATTCGTGTCTCCGGCGCCGGCACGGGCATTGGAGCTTAATGCACCCGGGTGTACGCCGGCCGTCACCTCGCCAGCAAGCGCCCCCTCCGTCAGTTGCACGCCCGCCGTTGGCGGTGCCTCGACATTAGCCGAGCTCGACGGCATCACAGTAACTAAGCCTCTCGGCCGATGAATTCATCTCCATGCCTTTGAATGGGCATCCCTAACGCCCTACATGTTTTCGCAGGGCGCCGCCGATGTTCCTTGCACTCTTCTGCACTTCGTGGGCTGCGAGTTGGTCAATGTCGCCAAGGGCAGAATCGTTCAACCGGGCAACCGCATGTTCCACGATAATCCGATGGCACCCACAGTGTATAGGGTTGAAGTGGTTCGGGTGCTGCCAGGCTGCGACGAGCTGTTACCTCCCATTCGACCCACTGGGGCCGACGAAGAAGATGAGATGACCCTCAGCGCCTGCGTAAACTGGCCCCTGCTTTGGCCGAAGAGCCAGATTCATTTGGGGGCGGGGGACACCACCCCACAGACAAGACCACCAGTCGTGCCGGTGCCAAGCCATGGCAAGAACGCCGCAACGCTACCGGACTTGCCGGACATCCCTATGGCACAGGATACGGACATCCCTATGGCACAGGATCCGGACGATGATGACAATGACGATGGTACATTTACCAATGTCGATAAGTACTTTGCCGAACATGGGTGCACTGACGACTTCTGCGGGCCTCTTTCTCAAGAACCCAACCAAGACGACCGCAATCTAGCTGATACGGCGGAGAAATCCAATTGCAACAGGCGTCGTCTGGCGTTCAGTTCTCAGGAGACGCCTCCAGCTCCCGCCTTCACCGAGCCTCAGATAGCTGAGGTGCGAAATATTATCAGCCCCAACACGCTCAAGAAGGCGGTCTGTGAGTAGAACTCGGTCCCATTATAGGAGATCAAGAAGAAGGGACGGAAACGAAAGACTAACAAGGGCGCCGGTGCGAGCCAGTGGGCACCGAGTTCGATCCGTGCTCAGGACGGGCCACCTTCACCTAAGGATATCTCGAGGAGGGTGCATGTGGCGGGTAGGGCGATGCTACCGCCAAATATGCTCAATGCTGCAACCGGTGCTATGCGGAGTCTGCACGACAGTGTTCTTTCTTTGGTGAAGCGGCGTCTCAGAGAGAATGATGTGGCATACCCGGTTTTCGTGGCCAAGGTGCCAAAGGGCAAGGGCTTTGTGGATGGCGACATCGAGGGTACGATCGTCCTGCGGTTTAATGACATCTTTGCTATGTTTAACCTTCATCCGCTGCACTACACCTTCGTTCGGCTGTTTTCGCTGAGTATGGAGATGCGGATCATTAGAGACAATACCCCGGACATCGTGATAGTCGACCCCTTCTACATGCGTGCCAAGCACTTGAGCAGCGCTGCGGACCGCCAAGTTGCGAGTTCACACCTCGAAGGCGTCATTCTGGCAAACCCAGATAAGGATAACTTCCTTGTGGCTTACTTTCCCGAGTAAGTCATCCCTTAACCGCCCCGTAACCTATGATTTCTTAGATTTCAATCGTTCTTTTTTTTCTAACATTCCGTGTTCTTTGCAGTGACACACATTGCACACTCATCCTCCTAAGCCTGAAATATTCCATGGCCACGTATTTCGACCCGAACCGTAACTCCAAGATAGACTACACAAATGTCAAGAAAGTTTTTGATGATGTTCTCCCCGGCTACGCATAATCTGGAGGCACCTTCACCAGGGCAGTTCGTAAGTACGGCAAGCACACCTTCTCACACAATACAAAGTTCTGTTGCGTCAAGAAGCCGCCTGGCGGTCAGAAGGATGCCTACTACGCCCTCCATCACTTGCGAGCGATCGTAAGGGACCATCATCACCTTCTGCTACCAGATAGTCTCAAAGATTGGGCCGCGAGGTTGTCGGCAACCCAGGACGCGGACCTCAGACAAGAATTCTTTCGCATCCTATCGGATTTTGCGGACATCATCCATCAAGATGTCCTTCATACCTCGGGGCAGTTCTTCCGCAGATATCAACCGTCCAACTGTGAGATAGATGGAATGCTACAAATGCAGGGTGACAACGACCGCGATTTCATGACCATCACGACAGACGACGGCTTCATCCACGCTCCTGTCCGATGAGTCGAGTCGAAAGTTGTGATGTGTAGTTCTGAAATATTGATTGGCTCATGTTGTAATTAAACTTTAATGAATTCGTTTGTCTCTTTGGTTTGGACAGTCGTTCAACTTAGATATAATCGATGCTATTTATTAGTAGGACCATGAATCGTGCTATTAATGTCTTGCTTTTCTCTTTCGATCATTTTGTTGCATACTGACATATTGCTTATGTATTGTCTGTTGTATGGCTTGTGCATAGAGATGCCGTCGTATGTCGTGTACAAGGGTAAGGTTCCCGGAGTCTACGACGACTGGGAGGAGTGTCAGAGACAGGTTCACCGTTTCAGCGGTAACAGTTACAAAGGGTACACCACTAGGGCGGAGGCCGAATCTAGATACGCCCGCTATCTAGCGGGAGAGAGGAGGGAGCGTTGGAGAAACCGGATGAAGACCAGTTTGATCGCGATGATGCTCATCGTGATGACCGCAACTCTCTTCTATGTGATGGTAGTTTAGATGATCGATATCGACTTGTAATGTGAATACAAACTCGATACTCGCGGTCTTGAGACTTGTAATGTTTTATCTTTGTTCGGTCTTTTGAATTCGGAGACTAATATGATGAATTGTATTCGGAGACTAATCTTCTATTGTATTCGATGAATCTGTTGTTGTTGTGTGCTGCTGTCTATATTTTTTCAATAATATATTTTGTAACCTGTGCAAAAATCAGAAAAGAAAAAAAACAAAATATTCATACTAATGGCGCATCACCTCCAGGTGCGCCATTAGTATGCCAAAGGATACTAATGACGCATCACATCAGAGTGCGCCATTAGTATGACAAAGCACATGGTTAAGTATGGCCCCCCGGGAGGCATACTAATGGCGCATGTTCTTACATACTAATGGCGCACTGCCTGGTGTGCCATTAGTATGTCAGATACTAATGGCGCACCAGTGGTGCGCCATTAGTAAAAAATACTAGTGCCATGCTACTAATGACGCACCGGTAATGCGCCATTAGTAGGCAAAACCGGTGCGCCATTAGTAGGCCTTTTTCTAGTAGTGGTATGCAATCACACATGACGACGTACGTGATCCAGCACAGCACAACACTAGCTAAGCAAGAGTCTGTGGTTAGTACTAATAAGCAAATCATGTTTTTAACTAACTAAGCAAATCGCGTAACTCTTAAGCACGTTGCCCAGATAGCTGGACTCGTGGTGCGTGCCAGACTGTTAAGCTTAGCAAACCTTTATTATTTTATTTATGTACGTAATTTAACTGTAAACTACATTCAAAGAATTAATCAAACCGTAATTTAAGCACGCTTGATCGAACAAAATCTTTTAGAATAACAAGAAAACATTAGACATGACGCACAGCTTGGTAGGACGTGCGTGCAAGTGCAAGACCATTAATTTCGAACTATATGTGTCTATCTATTTATTCAAGCTTGCATTAATTCATGGGAAATTTATTAAACGCTAATGAAACAAAAACATCCACGCAGATCACACCGGCCCTCTCCCCTGCATCCCTTCCCTATATAAACGATTGTCCACGGCACAAACAGAATCATCAAACCAACACCAGGTACGCACTACGCAACACACACGTTAACCTCCGAGTCCCCATTACATTGCCACCTGCCTAGTACAAAAGCAAAGCTCCACGTTTCGGTATTGATGGCTTCCCTGGCCCGAAATACCGTGCTGCTCCTTGTCCTGGTCGGCATCGTTCTGCAGCTGAGCTCCATCATGCCAGCTGCGGCGGCTGGCAGGATGCTTGCAGAGGACGTACTGAAGTGTGAAGGCGGGTTGGTATTCAAGAGAGATCCCTCCATTAGCGGCGGCGGCATGTGCGTCGTAGCCGAGATACTCAAGTGCGGCGGCGGGTTGGTATTCAAGGAAGATCCCTCCGTTAGCGGCGGCGGCGAGTGCGTCGTAGCCAACGTACTCAAGTGCGGCGCCGGGTTCGAATTCAAGGAAGATCCATCCATTAGCGGCGGTGGCGGGTGCGTCGTAGCCGCCGTAGTCAACTGCGGCGCCGGTTTCGAATTCAAGAAAGATCCCTCCATGAGCGGCGGCGGCGGATGCGTCGTAGCCGCCTTACTCAAGTGCGGCGCTGGGTTCGAATTCAAGGAAGATCCCTCCATTCGCGGCGGCGGCGAGTGCGTTGTAACCAACGTAGTCAAGTGCGACGCCGGGTTCGAATTCAAGAAAGACAACCCCCCTACCGGCGGCGGCAAGTGCGTAGCGGTCGGCACCACTATCAGGACCTGAGCTAGCTCACCGCTGGAATGGAATGGCGCCTCATCTACGTTCTTTTCTTCGGGTTCCCATTAATGGTGCATGCGTCTGTCCTCGTCGTCGATTGGCTGTTTCCTTTGTTCCTTCAATCCTTTGTGTATGGTGTGTCGTATGTTTTGAACGGAGCTAGCTTAGGTGAGCAAAAGCAGTCGAGCTTTGCTATTGGTCGATCAGTCCAATTTGTATCCTGGTTTGTTTCCTTGTGTTGTGTTGATTTGGCTTAAATAAATGCAAGTCCTTTTATTTTATTTTTTCTCGTTGACATGAATCTAGCTTCCTGCAAAATAAAAACAACTATTTTTTTCTCCGAAAGTGAAAAAAGATTACTCTTTTCTTGAGAAAACTAACTGGTCTCACAATAATGATTACATGCTAGGATAACAGTGACTATTTTATCCAAGGCTGGGGCGCCCCCCTCCCGTCCTTCGTTTAGCTATGCCATTGTTTCGTCTGAGCAGCTTGCAGTTGCACCGCAAACTCCTTGCAAAAGTGTAGATCACCCTCGTGGCAATCCAGCCAATGATGGGCATGCAAAGGCCCAATATCATCCATTTCATGCTAGCCCAGGAGGAAGCCGGATAGCACGATATTGCTCGTGAGCCACCGCGACAGAACAATCAGAAGCGACAGCGCACAAGTTAAGACTTTCGCGTCTGTCTCCTGTAGCGGGCTCGACAGCTTTTTGATGCGCTGGTGGTTGCGCTCCATCCAACGTGAGTTGCGAATAACCATCTTCATCAACAAGAATCAATGAAGGAACTAAATGGATGTGAATAGTTGTGAGATATACTTGAAGTAACTAAATGGATGTGAATAGTAATATAAGATATACTGCTTTAGCG
This sequence comes from Triticum aestivum, assembly GCF_018294505.1. Taxonomy (NCBI): domain Eukaryota; kingdom Viridiplantae; phylum Streptophyta; class Magnoliopsida; order Poales; family Poaceae; genus Triticum; species Triticum aestivum. The sequence continues at coordinate 11,510,257 of NC_057798.1, forward strand.
TTCTGTTCATCTGGTATCTTCTTGGTTTCTGAGATCCAGGTAATGCTTGAATTAGGCAATGAAACGACGCTTTGCCGAGTACCAACGTACGGCCTCTCGACAAAGTTTACCCACCATCACAAAGTTGTCAACCACTGACGGACTTGCCACGTGGCACCTGATTGCCGTGAGCTTACTGTTTGGGTCTCGACACATGACACCGTTCCTGAGTTTCTTTCGTTTGCCGTGTTCCTTTTACTTGTCTCTTGGCAATGGCCTGTCTTTACCATGCTCCACATTTTGCCGAGTTCGGCTCTCGGCGTACACACTAAATTTAGTGGATAGACAAGTGGAGGAAAGTTTTATATGTTCTCCTCGAGGACATATCTCTATGGGAACGGCACGACGAAACTTATATATCGTCCTTCTCGTGGACTTATGATTAAGATTTTTGTTTCAAATATTTGTTACTTGTTGGTCAAAGCCTTGTCTATAGAATACATCTTACATTTTGGAACATAAGGGGTACTGGGAACTGTGAAATACTATGGGGCTATATGAGAATATTGCTCTTCATATATGACTACCAGAGCTCAGTTTGAATGAAATTTCTTATTCCACCATGTAATATGATCCTTGCCTTTGTTGTGCAGAAGATGTGACCATGGTTGTAGTCCGTGCTGTGATGAAGATTGGTTCAATTTTAAAGGTTGAGGCTGCTGGGGCTAGCATATATAAACTGTCTGATGAAGTTACTAATAGGAAGGAATTTCCGTTGAAGGTCGAGCAAATAAGTGAGCCACTGTTAATGTCAGGAGGTGTTATAGGGAAGATAGGCACAGTGTACGGCACGGACGAAGTTGCCAAGAGTTGTATTGGACAGGCCCGCAAACTGGCCTATCACGTTGAAGATGTAATCGACAAATTATCATACCATATTCTTCAACATCAGAAAGAAGGATTCCTGAAAAAAGTTTTCCTCAAAGAACCAGACTATGTCAAACTTTTCAGTTAAATTTTGGATGATGTAGTTGAGGTAGAGAAGGAGATTCTGTTGGTTATGAACAAGAAAGATATATGGTTGCAACCCTCCCTGCTTGTCCGTAACCAACTTACTAAGATGCCTCAATGTCTCAGAATTTGTCAAAGATGAATATCTAGTAGGAATTGAAGACAACATTATATTGCTGACCGAATGGTTTTACTCCAAAGAGCCCGAGAGCACTGTGATAACACTATCGGGCATGGGTGGGTTGGGAAAATCTACCCTGGTTTAAAATATTTATAGACATGAAAAAAACAATTTCGATGCACATGCATGGAGCACTGTGCCACAAACTTATACTGTTGAAGTGTTGATGCCATTGGCAGGAGGCACTGACAAAACGTACATGTATGGATTGAAGAAGGAAATACACCAAAGACTTGAAAAAAAATGTTTTATTGTACTGGATGATGTCAGGGAGCAAGAGGTATACTTCCATATACATGATGCTCTCCAGAATTTCCAAGGAAGATGCATCGTCATCACAACACGGAACGAACATGTTGCCATGATTTCTTCTCCCATCGGTCGCCTTCAGCCGCCTTCGGCTCGAACAGTTGAGTCAGCCTGATGCATTTGACCTTCTCTGCAGAAGGGCTTTTACAGAAACAACAGCTACATGTGCCCCGAGGAGCTTGAGGCAGTTGCTACTTCTATAGTTGACATGTGTCATGGCATCCCGCTAGCACTTGTTACCACTAGCAGCATGCTATCTTCAAGACAATGATTAGACATTTGGATTCAAAAGCACAATCAGCTTCGAAGAGAGTTCTCAAACAATGATAATATCATAGCAGTTTTAAATAAGCTGTCAATGGAAATAAGCTATCAACAATTTTGAAATAAACAATATAAATTAGTTAATAACTATGTTTGAGAAACTCACATAGCGGAACAATCGGAAGCGTATCAACAAGGACCCAAATGTCCATATTGTCTTGCTCGATGTCAGGATCACCAAGATCCATGGTGACAATCATACCCTCATAAAAACCATACATTTTGCAAAGTGATTCCCAATTTTGGCAACCAAAATGGGTTACGCTCTGAGCATTGCACAGATTTACTTCAAAATCCATATCATGATGGGTCCTTAGGTGTATTTTCTTTGTTTCGAAATTTCCATGGTCTTCAAAACCCATCCTCTCCAAGACATAGCGTCTTGCATGGCATGGGATAAGCTAGTCGAATTGTAAAATATGAAAATTAGACGTTAAAATAGTTGAAGTCATGCTTAATTACGAAAAAAACACTTGTCGTTGTTGCGTACCGTTTCACAATCGAAGGTCTCCTCGAGCTTAATGATGAAGCGTTGATCTTCGTCCAGCTGAACGAACCTGTCGCACATACCTCGATCGTCGTGGCACCAGATACACTCCCCCGGGAGACTGTCGTCGTCCGAGTACGACATTTCTTACGTTCATAATTCAAAGATTAAACTTGTACATATACTAGCACAAGTCATGCCAGAATTCACGAAAAAATCCGGCATGACCTTTGCTAAAAAAGGACATATCGAGCGACTGAAATTTGCCGGAACAGAAATTAATCAACACTCCGGCAAAACATAGGCCACTCGGAGATGTAAACTGAACATGAACGGACACTTGGGCAACCACATATCCTATTTGAGCAACAACACAAGGTATACAAGGATATATGGCTGGTCTCACCTCGATGTCGGAGGGGGTCGGTGACTGGGACAACGGCGGGAATGTCGGAGGGGGTCGGTGATGGGGACGACGGCGGGGATGTCGGAGGGGGTCGGTGACGGGGACGACGGTGGTCACCTGAGAAACCATATAAGTTATCACTAATACATCCCGAATAATTGCTTAAACTAAAAAATAACAACAAATATGACATGTTCAACTAGTTTTATTAATTCAACTAGTTCTTACTAAATATAAACTTACTATAAATAGAAAAAAACTAGTTCTTTCTAAAAATAAAGTAGTTCAACTAGTTATATTAATTTACTTAGTAAACTAGTTCAACTACAACTAAAAATATAGTACTAACTAAGCAACATCTAGTTAACTAGTACCATCACTACTAGTAATTAACATCTACTACTACTAAAAATCTAGTACTAACTAAGCAACATCTAGTACTAGCTATGAACCCTAAATTAACATCTACAACTACTAAATCTAGTACTAACTAGTGGCAGGGGGTGGGGGCGACGGAGAGGTAGCTAGGGGCGGCAAGGTCGAGGGCGGTGGGAGGAGGGCTGCCGGCGGAGGAGGGAGGAGGGGCGGCCGCAGGCGGAGGGAGGAGGGCGGCGGCGGAGGGAGGAGAGATGGAAGGAGGGGAGTACCTCGGCGGCGGACGGACGAAGGCGGCGGCGGCGGCGGCGACGCACGGCGACGGTTATCGGCACGGGGGGCGAGACTGAGAGTGTGAGTGAGGGCCGGTCGTGCGCGTGGGGATTAGGTAGGGATAGTTGTAGCGCGTTTGCCAAAACGCGCTACAGCTAATCTAAATAGCAGTAGCGCCTTGCGCATAAACCGCTACTGCTAAGTGTAACTATACAAAAAATACGTCAATGCAAAAAATACATTGGCCATCAATGATCTTTTTGTGTACAATTTGAATTGTCAATATGAGTCCTATCCGGTAGGAACCGGAGAGGACTCATATTGCCGCCACAAATTTTACACATAGAGTTCAGTGAAGACCAACTGGTTGTGGTAGTTTCAGAAATAACATATTTAAGGTGGTAAACACCCTGTTCACGGAGCGAGGTGGGACTAAACTTATGGGCTGATCTTAGCAGTAGCGGTTTTTCTATAAGCGCGCTGCTGCTAACTTCTATAGTAGTAGCGCGGTTCAGTATAGTGCGCTACTGCTATAACTAGCGGGGGGGGCGAGGTCATGGCAATTATAGCAGTAGCGCTGTTTGTGGTGGACGCGCTACTGCTATTTTCCTGTCAGCAGCGCGTTTCTCTAACACGCGCTGCTGCTAAGTAGTAGCAGCGTGGTATTTTGTGGAGCGTTGCTGATAAGATTCTGTGTATAGGCTTTTCCCTAGTAGTGGGAGGAATTTCATCCTTTCCTGGCATGCTATCTTCTATTTTGCCTGAGTCCATCTACCTTACTATTCTCTAGCTTCAAGACTCCCATGTCTGCGAAATGCAACATTGATTGGGCATTTATTCAATCTGTGTTACATCGGCTTAAGACACACCAAGGTCAGATCACTCCCGGATTGTATTGAGAATCTGCCTAACCTCCAGACTCTAGACATCAAGCAAATGAAAATAGAGAAGCTACCGCGAGGGATTGTCAAGATCAAGAAGTTGCGGCACCTTTTAACTGATAGATATGATGATGAGAAGCTGACAGAGTTTCTGCACTTTGTGGGAGTGCAAGCACATGAAAAGTCGTGGAATTTGTAGGTTCTTCAAAATCTTGAGACCGTGAAATCAAGCAATAAGCTTGCCGAGCTGCTGAAGAACCTGATGCAGCTAAGAAGTGTGTCAATTGAATATGTAAGCACTGTTGACTGTGCAAATCTATTTGCTACCCTGTCAGATATGCCACTTCTTTCCAGATTGATTCTTTCTGCGAGGGATGAGAACGCGGCACTTTGTTGACTGCGTAGTTATGTTTGAGAACATAATTTACTATGTGTTTGAATTGTGTGTACTTGAATTTTAAGTATTAAACTAATACGCGAGATTGTCAGAATCACGATTCTATTGTACAATTCTATGACTTTATGATCAAAAGTAACCTCTCTGATTCTACAATTTTAGTTCATAGACTCAATGTTTCGACAATCCTTATAGTTAAGATTCTACGATTTGCGATTCTTCCATTGGAGCTCCGATCCGATTCAAAATCACGATTCTGACAATCTTGCTAATATGTTATCCTAAGTATAGAAGCAGTTGGATTACTTCGCAAAATAATAGTTTTAAGTTTTTATGTTTACGGTTGGATGAATTGGCAAAATATTAAAAAAATCAGGGATTAATTTTTATAGGATTTGCTAATTGAGAAAAAGATTAATCCCATAATTTGTTTGACTTTTTTGGATATGGCATGAATTTTGGATTTTTTTCCACTATAGATGCTGTTAGTGTAGAGATTACATGGCATGAGTCAGTATAAACAAAAATCAGCCAAATTTGGAACACCCTAAGTAGATAAAAAGTACTTTTTAAATAGGCTTTCACCCAGTTTTCTGAGTAAAGTGAAAAATAGATCCCGACAAAAGAAAGTAAAAACAGATATGGACTGAAACTTACAAAATCTACCCTTTTTATAAAATTCTTCTCCTTTATTCATTAAGTAAAGTAGCATCATTTACAAGTAAAGGAATAACCTTATCAGGGGCGTTAACCATCCAAACACTCGGAGAAGAAAACCTAGCTAACCTTGCTAGTTCATGAGCTACTCGATTACATTCTCTATTACAATGATCATAAGTAACATGGGAAAAATCTAGTGACATGATTTACTTGCCAACTCGGAGTAAACAAAGCTTTCTCCAAAGTTGATGTGTAGTTTCGACCACTCCTTGATCTTCGTATATTCTTTCCTCACTAGTAGAAAACGGGCCTTTAGTCCTGGTTTCAGAGGGCCTTTAGTCCCGGTTCTAGAACCGGGACTAAAGGGTCGAGACTAAAGCCCAAACCTTTAGTCCCGGTTTGCTTACGAACCGGGACTAAAGGAGCTCCATGTGGCCGCTGTCTGGAGCTCCATCTTTAGTCCCGGTTGGTAACACCAACCGGAACTAAAGGATTTTTTTGAAATTTTGTTTTTCTGGAAAAAAAATCGTTTTTTTTTTAATTTTTACTTATTTTCAAAATTTGGAATTATTTGACAATTTAATCTCTAATCACCCACTCTAATCACCCCTCATCACTTCTCACTGCTCAATTATGAACCACTCATTCCAAATAGTCTAACTTCATGTCCGGTCACCCATCCTCTCACTAGTCCAGCCTGAGCACGCTTAGCTTTCGAGTTCTATTCCTCCTAGTTTCCAATTCTTCACTAGTTGTTTTCCCGACAATACTAAGTTGTCAATCCTATTAACCCTTAGGAGTTGAACTTGAGCATTAAGCACTGTTTGAGTTTGAAACTATTATTCCAAAAAACAATAATTATTTAGTAACACTAATATTTCTTGAATAAATAGTTTGACAATAGTTTGACCACAATTTGACCATTTGACCAGATTTGACCATAGTTTGACCACAGTTTGACCAAAAGTCAAAAAAACTAAGATAATTATATATTAACACTAATATTTCTTGAATAAGTAGTTTGACCATAGTTTGACCACAGTTGACCAGATTTGACCTTAGTTTGACCATAGTTTGACCAGATTGGACCATAGTTTGACCACAGTTTGACCAAAAGTCAGAAAAACGAAAATAATTATCTATTAACACTATATTTCTTGAATAAGTAGTTTGACCATAATTTGACCACATTTTGACCAGATTTAAAGAAAAGTGAAAAAAACTGAAATTTGAGCATATCTTCTTTTCCTTTCAGAATTTGAGGATTCTAAAAATTTGCAAACAGACCTACACAAATATGGAAGGGGGGAGTTCGGCCAGGGCAGGCAGCCTCCTGCCACTTGGGGCGCCCTAGGGGCTGCCTCCCCTCACCCCTCCACCTATATATATTAGAGGAGGGAGAGGGGCAACACACACCACGATTCCCTAGCTGTGTGCGGTGCCCCTCTCCCTCTAGTTCATCCTCGGTCATATTTTCGTAGTGCTTGGCTAAGACCTGCGGAGATAGTTGCATCACCACCGTTACCACGCCGTTGTGCTACCGGAACTCATCTACAACTTTTCCTGTCTTGCTGGATCAAGAAGGCGAGGACTTCATCGAGTTGAACGTGTGCTGAACGCGGAGGTGTCGTATGTTCGGTACTCGATCGGTTGGATCATGAAGAAGTTCGACTGCATCAACCACATTACTAAACACTTCCTCTTACAGTCTACGAGGGTACATAGACACACTCTCCCCTCTAATTGCTACGCATCTCCATGGATAGATCTTGACGTGTGCGTAGAAAATTGTTTGTTTTCCATGCAACATTTCTAACAGAATCAGGATCTAGATTTGAATTTATATTTGAATATATAAAATATGCCTTGAATAAATGAATCTAGGTTGCAAAATAGATGAGGTATGACTAGTGATTCAAAATGTAAAAGGAATCACTCAAAAAGGAACTACGGTTTGAAAGTCATGATCAAATAAAGGTTGAACGGGAGTTAATTTGACTATAGTTTACACTGCCAAATTCTGAAATTTACATTTTACTGGAAAGATGGTCTCACAAGGAGCATTTTAGAAAAAGTTTCATCTCAATTCTACTTACGGATAAAAAGTTGTAAGGTTTTGAATTCCAGGGGCTATTCTGAAATCTCCAGGGTCTATACGGTAATAGTTATGTTTACGCAGAGGTCCTGGGACACATGACAGAAAGCTACTGGTTGGTACCCATTCCATGCGGAGTCAAAACAGTGAACGACCAAAATCTAAGGTGTACTACTTTTGACATAATAAAAGAACACATGATCTAATCCTAGCCATCTATCAAAGATTGGACGACAAGAGAGGCTTGCCGGGATGAACAGAGGATGGTGATGCTTGGGGAAGATGGTAGCGCTGGGCACGGGTTGGTTTGGGCATCGCTCATGGTGGTCCTCGCGGTCGGGAGGCGAGCACGATAGGGTTCGACGAGTTGCGATGATGACGATGGTGGTTCTCATGCTGTCGAGAGCCTCCTCTAGAGTTTGTGACGGACGACTAGAGACGGGACGGCGCCGGCGGGATTCGAAGAACCTGGGGAGCTTTCTCCCATGTGGGTCTGCATGAATAAAGGTGGTCACGGGTGCAACATTGTCAAGAAGATTGAAAGGGAGCACGTTCTCCCAAAATCCTGAAGATCTAATGGTAAGAGAAATTTTAGCTAGGCTATCCGCTACCTCATTTGCATCACGAAAACAATGCACAAAGGAAATCTTTGCAAATTCCAACTCCATCTACTCACACTCCATGATGAAGTTGCCGGCGTGCTTATCCAACCGGGGAGGAAGGAGATGATAGGGAGGTCCTACCTGACAAAGAGAGAAAACGAGATAGAAAGAGGGGCATGCTGGCTTCCGTTGATCGATTATGAAACAGATGGTCCACGTTCGCCTGTACCCCTTCGGCCTCTAACAGGCCGTCGGTCAAAAGGTGGAGTGAACTGCTCGGTCTGTTACTGGGCCTGGCACAGTTTTGGCTCAGGTTCATGTAGAAATATGTTTTATTTTTATTAATTAGAGGAAATTTATCCAGGCTCAAAACTATACCAACACACCTTATAGATCTCCAAAAAAATCTACAACAATATTTATACTCATATATAGCATAAAGAACATTTATTCCAGCTCATATTGTAACACATTTTTAACATAAAACCAATTTGGAAAATAATAATAATTCCAAAAATATTTTTAGGGTTTATTAAATGCCCAAAAGATTTATATTTCTTCTTAAACTCCAAATAAATTTTCAAAAATATTTATTATTCCAGAAGTCATATTATCTTTTCTTTTGAATTGGAAATTTTTGAATATTTGTACTTCCAAATGCAAAAAAAACATCATATACAAATTTTGGGGAAGTCATTGTATTCGGTCTCTATGAAATATTCAAATCGGATCTCAAAAAGTTTTGATTCAACTCAAATTCAAATAATATGAAACAAAGCAAACATTATTTTTTTAGTTAAGTAACGTTCCAAATTTTAGAATTGCGGAATGTTACAGATCATGAAGTCAAAAAGTTAACTAACTAAAACTCGAATCAATTACGTTTTATTCCCTGTAACTTAACATTATGCTTTCTTACATACACTACATACATCACAACATGTGTAACCATAATATGCCATTTTATGATTCGGAATCGTAGCATGTCACAGCAAACAAAATCAATATAGGAATTCAAGTTAATATACTCGTTATATTTTAGTACTAATGAAGTAAAAGAATCTAATAACTAAAAGTTGAATAGATTAAGTTTCATCCTCAGTATCTAAACAAAAAATAGCCATATATACATTGCATCGTACATAATAGTATTATTCTCCTTAGAAGTTTGAAATTCATAGTATCACGGAAAACCACAGTTAATATATATATCTAATATGTGGATTGAATAAACAAAACAAACGGATTGAATCATGTGCAAAATACAATACCAACGAGGAGATTCGACAAACTGTTATAGATTTCAACTGTGGCACAAAAACAAAAAGTAATGAATAAGAAATATGTAAATATAACTGACCTTTTTTATCAACGTTCTGCTAGAACTCCACTTGTATTGCTAGAACTCCACTGGGGGGCACGTAGTGGCCTAGTGGCGCCCCTCTAGGCTCTAGTTGTCCTTCTGACTCGTTTTATATGATTTCACGACATATCACGTCTACACACTCAGGTTCCTCGTGCCGACTTGGTGCCATGCTCTCTACAAGTTTGTTTCTTTAGCTAGCTGATGTGATACAGAATGTGCAACCATACTGCGAAACCCCACTTGTTTCTTTCTTTTTTGTGTACACATAAAGACATAACCAAAAGTGAACACCAATCCTCCTTCTATTCCAGAAACTAGAAAAAAATACCTTAATTGTTTACTATCCATGCGCAGGCTTCGCATTTGAGACAACATTGATTCACATTATTCAAAGAAGTCCAACGCTCTTCCCTCCCCTTCCCTCCCGCCGCGCTCCCGCGAGCGCCCGGGGGAAAATCCTAGCGCCGCCTCCAGCTCCCCTTCCTCAAGCCTCCCTCCTCTCCCCGCCGCCTTGACGTACTGGCGGGCAAAGCCAGGCCAGTGCTGGCGGTGGCGGGGCCCTTTCCTTCTCCCTCTCGGTCCGGCAGGCGGCGGCGCAAGTTGTGGGCGGGTGGCGGCAGCAGCTGGCGGCGGCGACGCGAGTTGTGGGCGGCGGCGTGAAGGTGCTTCAGCGGAGGTGGTGCGCGGTGGGCTCCAGCGGTGGCGTTCGTCCAGATCTAGGCCCAGCCGGCGAGGGCCGCGAATGGCGCGGGCTGCCCTACTGTGGCCTCGGATGGTGGTGGTGGAGCCGCAGTGGCGGTGGCAGGTGGGCGTGCTGGTCGGGATCCAGCGTCCCGCCGACTGGATGATGGCGGCAGGGCAAATTTGCTCCCCAATGAGTATTCTTGGCGTTCGGCGGCTGTACCTGGGGTCCCCCATGCCGTTGGTCGGGTCTGCTTCGGTGGCCTTGCGCGGTGCTGTGTCGGCCGTTGAGGTGGGGCGGCACAGGGGCGTGTCCAGTGGGGAGGCTGGCTGGAGGGATGGGTGGCGCCGACGTGCTCGGGCCCCGTCACTGGTGCCGATGTTCAAGGCAAGATGTTTGCTGCGGTTCGTCGGTCGGTGGTGTTCCTTTGGTGCAAAGTTGATCCCTTTGGATGGTCTTGGGGTGACTGCAGTTGGGTGGCGGCCCTAGCGGTAGGAGGCGTGGCGTTCTGGGGTGGAACATGCGTCTCAGGTGCGGGCGGGCAGCCATGGTTTCACGGGGGACATGGCTGCCTGTGGTTGGAGGAGCAGGGGTGTGTCGGCGGGGTGCGAGCACCGGGGTTCATCACTTGCACAGTCCTTTTCTAGCTGACGGTGGCGGCTTCCGTGGATGTCGTATTCTTTTTGAAGGCTCCGTCATGGTGCTCCCATCCCCTGCGTCGCTCCGGGTGAAAACTTGATATGCGGATCGGACGGTGGCGACTATCCGTGGTCGTACCTGCTGGTAGGCACCGTCTTGGAGTCCTTGCTTCATCATGGTCCGTCTCAACCCCCTCGGTGGCTCCAAGTGGTTCTTCATAGCTCATATTTTGTTTGCTTGGTTGTGTACGAGTGGTGTGATGGTGCTCGGCACCTTTGTATCTAGCCTTGGGTCTGTTCGTTGTGTGTCGTGGTGGCGTGTGTGTGTTCGGCTCGCTCAGATGTACGTGATGGTGATTGTTTTATAATATAAAGCGGGGGAAACCCGTTTTGGTATCCACGTGCACCTTGCTCACCTTCCTACATCATAGGCACCTACTATGTTATATCACTAGCTGTTCCTAAATATTTATCTTTCTAGAGATTTCAACAAGTCACTACCTACAAAGCAAAATGAGTGAATCTACACTCTAAAATATGTCTACATACTAGTTCATTTGAAATGTATAGAAAGACAAATATTTGGGAACGAAGGAAGTATATAATATGGCGTCATATAGACTGTACCGATCAATATAAAATACTCCATACATAGCTGTAAACAAAGCCTCCCCGCAGATAACACCGTGGCTCCAGCCCCTCCGCTCGGCCTGCTTCCCAGTATATGTAGAGACCGTGGACGGCAAAAGCACAAACACACACAGCCTCTGAGCTCATCGCTACCTAGCTAGAAATAGAATCAAAGCAAAGCTGGTCGTTTGGGCAGCCAGGCCCGGCGTGACCGATCGATGGCTTCCATGGCTCGGAACACCACGCTGCTCCTCCTCCTCCTCCTCGGCGTTGTCCTGCTGCTGGGCACCGTCGTGCCCACGGTGGCGGCCAGCAGGATGCTACCCAACGAGGTGGCAGGCGGCGAAGCGAGCGGCGCTGCACGCATCCTGCTTGTTGACGTGGAGCTCCACGTCCTCGGCCTCGTCAACACCCAAGTCTCCATCAGCGGCGCCCTCCCGTCTAACCCATGAGCCCTATCAGCTAGCTCATCGGTTTCCCGATATCTGGTGTATGAGCCGTTTGTCGTTGTTCGCTCGTGCATGCCTCTGTGTGAATGGTTCGTATATTATGGACGGAGAGCTTTGCGAATTCAGTAACTAGAGATGTCCAATTTGTATCTTGTTCCCTTATGTCATCGATGCGGCTTGAATAAAGTGAACTTCATTTATCACTGAACTCATCCTGCTTGTTGACGATGGTTCTTGTTGATACTCCCCGCAAAATTCTATAAGAATTTTTTGTTGATATTGACGATATTACATATGCAAAGTTTGATTTTGTGCCTCATCTTACTAACTCAAAATTTATTCATGTTTAAATCTCGCTGAACTCATTGAAATATATCACACACAGGGCACAATCTAGTTCTGTAAGTCAGAGCACCTATTCTCTAAAGCGCCTATTCTCTAAAAACTCTATCCCTATGAAAGATCTCCGCTTCCTTAGCTGATGTGATAGAGAATGCGGAAATGCAACCGTACTACGAATCTTGCTTGTTTCTATTGGTGTACACATAACTAAAAGTCAACACGCCCCTTCTGTACTCCACAACTAAGAAAAGAAGATACTCCTACCTTCAATTCTTTACTATCCATGCGGGCCTCGCCACCATAACTCGGTTACAAAGTACCACAAAGACCTCATAAGTCAACTAGCCGCTCACCGGAGACAGACACACCTGCAAGATGTGTTCTCTCTCTTGAAGCATCTCACCTCTCACATCTTTTAAAAATAGTACACCCTCCGTTTTGAAATATAAAAAGCTACCCGTTTTGTCCTATAATATAAGGTGTTTTTCAAGCTACCTTACCTTGTAAAAATTTCTTATATTGAGGGACGGAGCGAGTACATAGTACACCCTCTGTTTTAAAATATAAAAAGTTTTGGTAGTTTCTTTTTACAGTCACCAGGGGAAGAAGATCCCCACATAAATATATTGCTTAAAAAGCTGCCAAAGCCAAGAGTCATCCCTTAAGCTTTGGTTGGTCGAGTTTATAAAGGAAACCGGATCAAAAACCTAAGCAAGTTGACCGCGTTTACAAGGGAAACCGGGCCGAAAACCGTACACTAGTAGAAAACAGGGCATACGTTCGGGCCAGATAAGCCCATTAGTCCCGGTTCGATCAGTCACGAACCGGGACCCATGGACCCATTGGTCCCGATTCATGAGGCCAGGGGGCCTGCCGGGCCTCATGGGGGCATTGGTCCCGCTTCGTCTGGCCCCTTTGATCCCGCTTGGTGAGACGAACCGAAACCAATGGGCCTCGCTCCTGACCCACCACCATTGCTCCCGGTTGGTGCCTTGAACCGGGACCAAAGGTTGGTCTTTAGTACCGGTTCAAGGCACGAACAGGGACAAATGAACTGGCTAGGGGAGAGGGCTTTTGTGTGTAAAACATTAAAAGCAAAAATAGTTTTCATAAAATAAATAAAAAGCAAAAAATAAAAGAAAATAAATAAGTAGAAACAAAATAAACTTTAATAAAGTAAAATAAACAACTTTAATAAAATAAATAAAAATAGTAACAGTAAGTAGAAACAAAATAAAATATAAAAAGCAAAAAAGAAAGAATTTCATAAAATAAATAAAAAGCAAGAAAGAAAAGAAAATAAATAAGTAGAAACAAAATAAACTTTAATAAATAAGTAAAAAAATAAACTTTTATAAACCTCTAGTATTATTGAAACTAAAATTATATAAAATTTATGCAACTAAAATTATCAAAGTATTTTCTGTTCAAAACATTAAAAGAAAAAAGAATTTTCATAAAGAAAGTTTTTGTTACAAACTTTAATAGCAAAAATAATTATCATAAAGAATTTTTTGTTAGCAACTCAAATAACATAATATGTTTTTGAATATAATGATAAAACCCAGGAATATTAAATAGCAGGAAAAAGAATCACTCAATAATCTATTTTTGTAGTAAATTTATTCAAAAACTAGTGATTCACACAAATTAAAAAAAAAAATCAAATTTAAACTATTCAAATTGGAAAAAATGGCACTAACGGAAAATTTATAATTTTTATTACCTAAAAGAAAAAAAGAATTACATGAAAAACTAGTATGTATTTTGCTATAAGTATAAACAAAATAAAATAAATAAAGCAAAAAAGAAAACAAAAAAATAAAAAAAAAGTGCCACCTACTGGGCCGACCAAGGCCTGAATACGACTAGAAACCCAACCATGGGCCAGGATTCAGGCCCGCAGCAGGCCCAGTAGGCCCACAGGCACAGCGTGAATGAGATTAGACTCGTAAGCCTGCATTGGAGAGGAGCTCGAGAGGGCAGCAGCAGTGGGGTTTATAAAACCACTCCGAGCCCCTCTCAACTAACGAGGTGGGACTAAACTTTTCGCCGCGACGCGGGCAGCAACAGGCCTTTTGTCCCGGTTGGTGCCACCAACTGGGACTAAAGGGTAGCATTGGTCCCGGTTCGACGCACCAACGGGGACCAATGCTTCCCCTTTAGTCCCGGTTGGTGTCACCAATCGGGACCAAAGGCCTCTGCTACTCGCCCTTTGGGCTGCTGAAAAGAGACCTTTGGTCCCGGTCGGTGGCACCAACCGGGACTAAAGCGGGTTATTAGTCCCGGTTGATGCCACGAACCGGGACCAATACTCTGTGTATATAAGTAGGACTTGTAAATTTTTCAGTTTCAATGACCATTTGCCCCCCGACGGCGCCGCGACCACATCGACGCCGCCAGGCTGCCGGACTGCGCCATCGCCTCCACGAGCATTGCCCTGACGCCCTCATCGTGCGTGCCCCCGAGCCCGCCGTCGGCCTCCTCCTCGTCGCCGAAGCTCGCCCCCAACGCCATCGCCGTGCCGCGCCGCCCGTGCCCCGACACCGTCGCCGTCTTCGTCGCCGCGCGTGCCGCCCCTACCCCGACCCCGTCGCCGTCGCCGTTACCTCGTCTCGGGTCGCCCCGACCACATGCCACCTCCTTCGGTCCGGCCGGCCTTCCTCTCATTTTTTTTCATATATATCATGTTTTTTTAGTTTATATGTATATGTGTGATTATATGTATGTGTGTATATATGATTATATGTCCTATTTTTTTCCAGATTTTTTGTTCATATATATGATGATTTGTTTTTTGCATTATTATAAAAATGTATATATATGTATGTATGTTCTCTATGTATATATGTTCATATATGCAAAAGTTAGATTTTTAGAAAAGTTTCATCTATGTATGTTCTCTGATTTAGTGCATTTTAGGTTAGTTTCATTTTTGGAAAAGTTTTATATATTTAGGAAGAAGGAAGAAAAAGAAAAAAATTTATATATGCAAAAGTTATATTTTAGAGGAGAAATAAATAAGAAGAGGAAAAAAAGAAAAAAAAAGAGGGGGGTCGGGGTCGATATACCCCCTCCCCGATAACTTCGACATGAGGGGGGTGGGGGTTCATATGATGTTTTTTGTCCATATGATGTTTTTTTCATATGATTTTTTATTTAGATTGTTAATTAGTAAATATTGATTTTAGGTTAGTGCATAGGTTACTGTAGAGGAAAAAGTAAAATAAGGAAAAGGAAGAAAAGAGGAAGAAGAAGAAAAAAAAAGGGATGGAAAAAGGAAAATAAGAAGAGGAAGACGAGAAGAAGAAAGGAGAAGAAGAGGAGAGCAAGAGGAGGAGAAATAAATAAAAAGAGAAAAGAAAAGAAAAAAAAGGAATAGAAGAGAAGAAGAAGAAAATAGAGTAATTTCTATTTCTTTCTTCGTCACCTCTATTTCTTTCTTCTTCTCCTCTTTTTTTCTTTTTTTTTTCTTCAATCTTCTCCTCTATTCCGTTCTTTTTCACCTCTTTTTTCTTCTTCTTCTTCTTCTTATTTTTTATCGGGTATGTCGTTGTCGATATACCACCTCCCCGATAACTTCGACATGAGGGGGGGAGGGGGGGAGGGTTCGAGGGTCGAGGGTTGTCGAGGGGTCGAGGATCGCCGAGGGTTACTTTCGCCTAATGATGAAGACATAGTTTGGTTGAATCCTTTGACACTAGACCCTAGAAGCGCTGCCGAGGCCAACCAAATTTATTAAGTTAAAAGATCGTTGTCGTCGAGGTCACCCCAAACCCTAGAGAAGCGTCGAGGCCACTAACTAATATAATTCCTTATTGAGATTAGCTATAGCTAGGTCTACATTTGCCACTAATATATCATTGTCATGTTGTAATATTTGCAGAAACTATGAAGCACGGCTGAGACGAGGAAGCAGAACGGGTGTTGGGGGACATAATCGCAGGCGAAGGTGATGTCATGTCGTATCTCAACGAAACCGATGGTCTAGAAGGAGAGGGTAAAGCAGGCTACGGTTATCGAACAATGGAGGAGGAAGGACATGATTATGATGGCTCCGGTGACTGAATGCCCGGTGTAAGAAGGAGACTGTGATGACGGCTCCGGTGACCGAACAGGGAACGTTACATCATGATTCATAATTTGTCCATCTTTGTGTTGATAAAAAATAAGAGAAGAGGCTCGTGCATGCATGTCCGTTTGGAGACGAAGCAAAACTCAGCTCGGTTCCTGGTCTCGTCTTTCCGGAACATGCACGCGTGCGCTCATGTACCGTTCCTGGTACGCATCCTGAAAGTACACGCCTGAAAATAGACATGTCGATCTGTACTATTAATAATATTAATTTAATATGCACGACGAGTCGTGGGGATTCGGGACGCAAAGTCGCTGATATCCGTTCGGGCTGATCACCTCTGTGTTTTCCTTTTGTTCTCTCAGAGTGACGATGGGCTGATCGGCGAGGACGGGATGGCGCGGCGGAGCTACCCGGGGCACTGGAAGGGGGAAAACGGCCTCTACTGCACGGGGATGGTGAGGGCATCTCCAGCCGTTGGCCCCCTGGGAGCGCACCGGCGCTAAATCGCGCACTGGGGGCGTGATGCCCCCCAGTCGCGGCGCCCACGGTTAGTCAAAAAAGTCAAACACGGCGCAAAAACGACTCAAATTTAACGCAAACATCGGCGAGTTCTTTCAAACTTAAACATATTTTACAAAAAAAGAAAAAAAAAACTACCGCGGGCTACCCCCGCCGTCTTCCTCCCGCCCGCCCACGCGGTTCTAGAACCGCGAGTAGTCACCGCCATCGTCGTCGTCGCCGCCCCCGCCTCCGCCGTCCCTGCTGCATCCCTCCCCCGGTTGGCGCGGCGGGTTGGACGGTCCGGGGGCGTCGTCGTCGTCGTCGTCGCTGTCGAGGACCACGACGCCGTGCTCGTCCTCGCGCTCACGCTTGCGGGCGGCGATCTCCTCAAGGGCCCGGCGCTGCCGGACCATCTCGTCGCGGAGGTAGTCATCCCGCGCCCACCGCATGGCGTCCTCGTCGGAGAAGCCGCGCCGGGCTATCTCCTCGTACTCCGCGGGGAGACCGGGCTCCGGCTTGGGCTCGACGAGGACGAAGCGGCCGGTGAGTGGAGAGGCGTTGGCGCCGCCGGAGCTGCGGGTGCGCGCGCTGACCAGCGTGTCCTGGGGCTCCGGCTTGACGGGGCGGAGGCAGGGCGAGCCGCCGAACGAGGAGGAGGACCCCCCGGTCTCCATGCGCCTCGGGGTCCAGGAGCTTCCCCGGCAGCGTGAGAAGGAAGGGGGGCGGGGTACTCGAGGCGTGGCGTGTTGCCGCCCTCAATGTACTCGAGGACGGCCTCCAACGTGCGCCCGGGCACGCCCCACCACAGACGCCGGCCGGCGGCGTTGAGCCTGCCGGAGGGCACGACGCTGTTGGTGGCCTCGAGCTGCTCGGCCTGACGGCGGCGGAAGTAAGGTTCCCAGAGCGGGCTGTCGGGGACGTACCGTGGCCCCTCCCTTGCCGCACGCGGTAGGTTCGAGCGGATGCGTCCGATCTCCGCACGTCGCGCTGCGCCGGTGGGTACCGGGGGCACTGGCACGCCGCCCGCGCTGATCCTCCACGCCCCGGGCACCCGCATGTCCGGCGGGACCGGGTACTCGGCCTCATAAAGGAGGCGAGCCTCGTGAAGATGGCGGCGGCCAAAGCCGTTCGCCGCCGCGCCGTCGCCTGGGAAGTGCTCGGCCATGGGTGTGAACTGGAGACGGCGAAAGAGAGGAGAGGAGAGGGAGGAACGACGGCGGCCGAAGAGTGTGAGTCGCCGAGTGCGCTGAGGCGCTTCATATATAGGCCAAGGCGCGCGTGCCACCGTGTGTACGCGTGGCGGGCGAGGGAGGGCGAGGGACGCGTGTCGTCCGGTCTTCACTGCGCCGCCCGTGAGGCATCAATGGTGCAGGCTGACCGGCGCGGCAGCGCGGCAGCTTTGGCATTGATTCGCCGCGGGAAACGAGGGGATGAGGACGACGAAGGGCCGAGAAGAGAGCCATGTCGCTGACGCGGCGGGCCCGCGGCTTTTTCGCGTCAAAACAGTTCGCCCGGCGCCCCCAGGCGTCCCCCAGCACGCCGGGTTCGGGCTGGGTCCGCCGGCGAAAATCGGGCTCCTGGGGGCGCGACTGGGCCGTTTTTTCGGCGCCGGCTGGAGATGCCCTGAGGAGGGGCCTCTACGGGAGCTGCGGGGACGCCGAGTCCATAGCCGAGGACATCAGCAAGAAGAAGAAGAAAAAGCCAGATCAACCCATGCCGCCGAGACCCACCGTCGATGATATTGTTGATGTCACACCGCTCCACCTACACATTGTTTTGGCCTCCTCAGGTACGCTCAGTTTGAATTCCACCCATGGCCTGGAATGGTCAACGCGCTGTAGCCAGAGCCATTTAGCTTGTAAGGCAATGTTCATCCACCGTAGATTTGGCACTCCAAGCCGTCCTGCCCACTTCGGCCGGCTTAGCGATTCCCATGCCACGGCACACTTGCCACCACCTGTGTCTTTCTTTCCACACCACAAGAAGCCCCGATAAATTTTGGTCATCGCCTTTATGGTCTTCGGCGGCAAGCCCATCGCGAGCATGGAGTGCACTGCGATAGCGCTCAACACCGCTTGAACCAGCAGGAGGCGGCTACTCTTGGGCAGCTTCGCGGCCTTCCAGGTAGGCAGGTGCGCTTGTTGGGGAACGTCGCAGAAAATTAATTTTTTTTCTACGGTTTCACCAAGATCCATCTATGAGTTCATCTAAGCAACGAGTCAAGGGGTTGAGTTTGCATCTACATACCACTTGTAGATCGCGTACGGAAGCGTTCGAGGGAGCGGTGATGATGAAGTCGTACTCGACGTGATTCAGATCACCGATGACCAAGTGCTGAACGGACAGCACCTCCGCGTTCAACACACGTACAGTATGGGCGACGTCTTCTCCGTCTTGATCCAGCAAGGAGGAAGGAGAGTTTGAGGAAGACAGCTCCACCGTAAGCACGACGGCATGATGATGGTGGAGAAGCAGTACTCCGACAGGGCTTCGCCGAGCTCACAACGGAGGAGGACAGGTGTTGGGGAGGGGAGGGCTGCGCCTTGGCTTGTGGTGCGGCTGCCCTTACCTCACCCCTCTATTTATAGGGGAAGGGGCAAGGGGGGCGGCCCCTCTAGATGGGATCTAGAGGGGGGGCGGCGGCCAGGGAGGGGTGGCTTGCCCCCCAAGCAAGGGGGGTGCGCCCCCCTTAGGGTTTCCCCCCAACCCTAGGCGCATGGGCCCAAAGGGGGGCGCGGCCAGCCCACCAGGGGCTGGCTGCTATCCCACGCAGCCCATGTGGCCCCCCGGGAGGGGTGGCCCCTCCCGGTGGACCCCCGGAACCCCTCCGGTGGTCCCGGTACAATACCGGTATGACCCCGAATCTTTCCAGTGTCTGTTTGACAACTTCCCATATATAAATCTTTACCTCCGGACCCTTCCGGAACTCCTCGTGACATACGGGATCTCATCCGGGACTCCGAACAACATTCGGTGGTGACATACAAGTCTTCCTAATAACCCTAGCGTCACCGAACCTTAAGTGTGTAGACCCAACGGGTTCGGGAGACACGTACACATGACCGAGACGGCTCTCGGGCAATAACCAACAGCGGAATCTGGATACCCATGTTGGCTCCCACATGCTCCTCGATGATGTCATCGGATGAACCACGATGTCGAGGATTCAATCAACCCCGTATGCAATTCCCTTTGTCAGTCGGTATGTTACTTGCCCGAGACTCGATCGTCGGTATCCCAATACCTCGTTCAGTCTCGTTACCGGCAAGTCACTTTACTCGTACCGTAATGCATGATCCCGTGACCAGACACTTGGTCACTTTGAACTCATTATGATGATGCACTACCGAGTGGGCCCAGTGATACCTCTCCGTAATACGGAGTGACAAATCCCAGTCTCGATCCGTGTCAACCCAACAGACACTTTCGGAGATACCTGTAGTGCACCTTTATAGTCACCCAGTTACGTTGTGACGTTTGGTACACCCAAAGCACTCTTACGGTATCTGGGAGTTACACGATCTCATGGTCTAAGAAAGAGATACTTGACATTGGATTACGGTATCTGGCAAAACGAACTACACGATCTTGTGCTATGCTTAGGATTGGGTCTTGTCCACCACGTCATTCTCCTAATGACGTGATCCCGTTGTCAATGACATCTAATGTCCATAGTCAGGAAACCATGACTATCTGTTGATCAACGAGCTAGTCAACTAGAGGCTCACTAGGGACATGTTATGGTCTATGTATTCACACGTGCATTACGATTTCCGGATAATACAGTTATAGCATGAATAAAAGACAATCATCATGAATAAGGAAATATAATAATAACACTTTTGTTATTGCCTCTAGGGCATATTTCCAACAGTCTCCCACTTGCACTAGAGTCAATAATCTAGTTACATTGTGATGAATCGAACACCCATAGAGTCCTGGTGTTGATCATGTTTTGCTCGCGAGAGAGGTTTAGTCAACGGATCTGCGACATTCAGATCCGTATGTACTTTGCAAATATCTATGTCTCCATCTTGAACATTTTCACGGATGGAGTTGAAACGACGCTTGATGTGCCTGGTCTTCTTGTGAAACCTGGGCTTCTTTGCAAGGGCACTAGCTCCAGTGTTATGACAGAAGAGTTTGATCGGCCCCGACACATTGGGTATGACTCCTAGGTCGGTGATGAACTCCTTCACCCAAATAGCTTCATGCGCTGCCTCCGAGGCTGCCATGTACTCCGCTTCACATGTAGATCCCGCCACGACGCTCTGCTTGCAGCTGCACCAGCTTACTGCTCCACCATTCAACATATACACGTATCCGGTTTGTGACTTAGAGTCATCCAGATCTGTGTCGAAGCTAGCGTCGATGTAACCCTTTACAACGAGCTCTTCGTCACCTCCATAAACAAGAAACATGTCCTTTGTCCTTTTCAGGTACTTCAGGATATTCTTGACCGCTGTCCAGTGTTCCTTGCCGGGATTACTTTGGTATCTTCCTACCAAACTTACGGCAAGGTTTACATCAGGTCTGGTACACAGCATGGCATACATAATAGATCCTATGGCTGAAGCATAGGGGATAACACTCATCTCTTCTTTATCTTTTACCGTGGTCGGGCATTAAGCCGAGCTCAATCTCACACCTTGCAATACAGGCAAGAACCCCTTCTTGGACTGATCCATTTTGAACTTCTTCAAAATCTTATCAAGGTATGTGCTTTGTGAAAGACCTATGAGGCGTCTCGATCTATTTCTATAGATCTTGATGCCTAATATATAAGCAGCTTCTCCAAGGTCCTTCATTGAAAAACACTTATTCAAGTAGGCCTTAATGCTGTCCAAGAATTCTATATTATTTCCCATCAAAAGTATGTCATCTACATATAATATGAGAAATGCTACAGAGCTCCCACTCACTTTCTTGTAAACACAGGCTTCTCCATAAGTCTGCATAAACCCAAACGCTTTGATCATCTCATCAAAGCGAATGTTCCAACTCCGAGATGCTTGCACCAGCCCATAAATGGATCGCTGGAGCTTGCATACTTTGTTAGCATTCTTAGGATCGACAAAACCTTCCGGCTGCATCATATACAGTTCTTCCTTAAGATAACCGTTAAGGAATGCCGTTTTGACGTCCATCTGCCATATCTCATAATCATAGTATGTGGCAATTGCTAACATGATTCGGACGGACTTAAGCTTCGCCACGGGTGAGAAAGTCTCATCGTAGTCAATCCCTTGAACTTGCCGATAACCCTTAGCGACAAGTCGAGCTTTATAGATGGTGATGTTACCATCCGCGTCCGTCTTCTTCTTAAAGATCCATTTGTTTTCTATCGCTCACCGATCATCGGGCAAGTCAGTCAAAGTCCATACTTTGTTTTCATACATGGATTCTATCTCGGATTTCATGACTTCAAGCCATTTGTTGGAATCTGGGCCCGCCATCGCTTCTTCATAGTTCGAAGGTTCACCGTTGTCCAACAACATGATTTTCAGGACAGGGTTGCCGTACCACTCTGGTGCGGAACGTGTCCTTGTGGACCTCCGAAGTTCAGTAGTAACTTGATCAGAAGTACCTTGATCATCATCATTATTTTCCTCTTCAGTTGGTGTAGGCATCACAGGAACATTTTCTTGAGCTGCACTACTTTCCAGCTCAAGAGGTAGTACTTCATCGAGTTCTACTTTCCTCCAACTTACTTCTTTCGAGAGAAACTCTTTTTCCAGAAAGGATCCATTCTTGGCAACAAAGATCTTGCCCTCGGATCTTAAGTAGAAGGTATACCCAATGGTTTCCTTAGGGTATCCTATGAAGACGCATTTTTCCGACTTGGGTTCGAGCTTTTCAGGTTCAAGTTTCTTGACATAAGCATCGCATCCCCAAACTTTTAGAAACGACAGCTTAGGTTTCTTCCCAAACCATAATTCATACGGTGTCATCTCAACGGATTTAGACGGTGCCCTATTTAAAGTGAATGTAGCTGTCTCTAGAGCGTATCCCCAAAATGATAGTGGTAAATCGGTAAGAGACATCATAGACCGCACCATATCTAATAGAGTGCGATTACGACGTTCGGACACACCGTTACGCTGAGGTGTTCCAGGCGGCGTGAGTTGTGAAACGATTCCACACTTCCTTAAGTGTGTACCAAATTCGTGACTTAAGTATTCTCCTCCACGATCCGATCGTAGGAATTTTATTTTTCGGTCACGTTGATTCTCTACCTCATTCTGAAATTCCTTGAACTTTTCAAAGGTCTCAGACTTGTGTCTCATTAAGTAGACATACCCATATCTACTCAAGTCATTAGTGAGAGTGAGAACATAACGAAATCCTCCGCGAGCCTCAACGCTCATTGGACCGCACACATCGGTATGTATGATTTCCAACAAGTTGGTTGCTCGCTCCATAGTTCCGGAGAACGGAGTCTTGGTCATCTTGCCCATTAAGCATGGTTCGCACGTGTCAAATGATTCATAATCGAGAGACTCCAAAAGTCCATCAGCATGGAGCTTCTTCATGCGCTTGACACCAATGTGACCAAGGCGACAGTGCCACAAGTATGTGGGACTATCGTTATCAACTTTACATCTTTTGGTATTCACATTATGAATATGTGTAACATTACGCTCGAGATGCATTAAGAATAAACCATTGACCATAGGGGCATGACCATAAAACATATCTCTCATATAAACCATTATTCTCGGATTTAAATGAGTAGCCATCTCGTATCAAACGAGATCCAGATACAATGTTCATGCTCAAACTTGGCACAAAATAACAATTATTAAGGTTTATAACTAATCCCGTAGGTAAATGTAGAGGTAGCGTGCCGACGGCGATCACATCGACCTTGGAACCGTTCCCGATGCGCATCGTCACCTCGTCCTTCGCCAGTCTCCGTTTATTCTGCAGCTCCTGCTGTGAGTTACAAATATGAGCAACGGCACCAGTATCAAATACCCAGGAGTTACTACGAGTACTGGTAAGGTACACATCAAATACATGTATATCAAATATACCTTTAGTGTTGCCGGCCTTCTTATCCGCTAAGTATTTAGGGCAGTTCCGCTTCCAGTGACCCTTCCCCTTGCAATAAAAGCACTCAGTCTCGGGCTTGGGTCCATTCTTTGACTTCTTCCCGGCAACTGGCTTACCGGGCGCGGCAACATCTTTGCCATCCTTCTTGAAGTTCTTCTTACCCTTGCCCTTCTTAAACTTAGTGGTCTTATTGACCATCAACACTTGATGTTCTTTCTTGATTTCAACCTCTGCTGACTTCAGCATTGAAAATACTTCAGGAATGGTCTTCACCATCCCCTGCATACTGTAGTTCATCACGAAGCTCTTGTAGCTTGGTGGGAGCGACTGAAGAATTCTGTCAATGACCGCCTCGTCCGGGAGGTTAATGTCCAGCTGGGACAGGCGGCTGTGCAACCCAGACATTTTGAGTATGTGCTCACTGACAGAACTGTTTTCCTCCATCTTACAACTATAGAACTTGTCGGAGACTTCATATCTCTCGACCCGGGCATGAGCTTGGAAAACTAGTTTCAGCTCTTCGAACATCTCATATGCTCCGTGCCGCTCAAAACGCTTTTGGAGCCCCGGTTCTAAGCTGTAAAGCATGCCGCACTGAACGAGGAAGTAATCATCAGTACGTGTCTGCCAAACATTCAAATCGTCTTGTAGTGCTGGGAGAGCAGGTGGGTCACCTAACGGTGCTTCTAGGACATATGCTTTGTTGGCAGCTATGAGGATGATCCCCAGGTTCCGGACCCAGTCCGTATAGTTGCTGCCATCATCTTTCAGCTTGGTTTTCTCTAGGAACGCGTTGAAGTTCATGTTGACATGAGCGTTGGCCATTTGATCTACAAGACATATTTGCAAAGGTTTTTAGACTAAGTTCATGATGATTAAGTTCATCTAATCAAATTATTTAATGAACTCCCACTCAGGTTTGACATCCCTCTAGTCATCTAAGTGTTACACGATCCGAGTCGACTAGGCCGTGTCCGATCATCACGTGAGACGGACTAGTCATCGTCGGTGAACATTCTTATGTTGATCGTATCTTCTATACGACTCGTGTTCGACCTTTCGGTCTCTGTGTTCCGAGGCCATGTCTATACATGCTAGGCTCGTCAAGTTAACCCTAAGTGTTTTGCATGTGTAAAACTGTCTTACACCCGTTGTATGTGAACGAAAGGATCTATCACACCCGATCATCACGTGGTGCTTCAGAACGACGAACTTTAGCAACGGTGCACAGTTAGGAGAGAACACTTCTTGAAATTGTTGTAAGGGATCATCTTATTTACTACCGTCGTTCTAAGTAAACAAGATGCATAAAACATAATGAACATCACATGCAATTATATAAAGTAGTGACATGATATGGCCAATATCATATAGCTCCTTTGATCTTCATCTTCGGGGCTCCATGATCATCTTGTCACTGGCATGACACCATGATCTCCATCATCATGATCTCCATCATCGTGTCTTCATGAAGTTGTCACGCCAACGACTACTTCTACTTCTATGACTAACGCGTTTAGCAATAAAGTAAAGTAGTTTACATGGCGTTCTTCAATGACACGCAGGTCATACAAATAATAAAGACAACTCCTATGGCTCCTGCCGGTTGTCATACTCATCGACATGCAAGTCGTGATTCCTATTACATGAACATGATCTCATACATCACATAATATCATTCATCATTCATCACAACTTCTGGCCATATCACATCACATGACAATTGCTGCAAAAACAAGTTAGACGTCCTCTAATTGTTGTTGCATCTTTTACGTGGCTGCAATTGGGTTCTAGCAAGAACGTTTTCTTACCTACGAATAACCACAACGTGATTTTGTCAACTTCTATTTACCCTTCATAAGGACCCTTTTCATCGAATCCGCTTCAACTAAAGGGGGAGAGACAGACACCCGCCAGCCACCTTATGCAACTAGTGCATGTTAGTCGGTGGAACCGGTCTCACGTAAGCGTACGTGTAAGGTTGGTCCGGGCCGCTTCATCCCACAATACCGCTGAAACAAGATAAGACTTGTAGCGGCAAGCAAGTTGACAAGATCTACGCCCACAACTAAATTGTGTTCTACTCGTGCAATAGAGAACTACGCATAAACCTGGCTCTGATACCACTGTTGGGGAACGTTGCAGAAAATTAAAAATTTTCCTACGGTTTCACCAAAATCTATCTATGAGTTCATCTAAGCAACGAGTCAAGGGGTTAAGTTTGCATCTACATACGACTTGTAGATCGCGTACGGAAGCGTTCGAGGGAGCGGTGATGATGAAGTCGTACTCGACGTGATTCAGATCACCGATGACCAAGTGCTGAACGGACAGCACCTCCGCGTTCAACACACGTACGGTACGGGCGACGTCTCCTCCGTCTTGATCCAGCAAGGAGGAAGGAGAGGCTGAGGAAGACAGCTCCACCGGCAGCACGACGGCGTGATGATGGTGGAGAAGCAGTACTCCGACAGGGCTTCGCCGAGCTCACAACGGAGGAGGACAGGTGTTGGGGAGGGGAAGGCTGCGCCTTGGCTTGTGGTGCGGCTGCCCTCCCCTCACCCCTCTATTTATAGGGAAAGGGGCAAGGGGGGCCGGCCCCTCTAGATGGGATCTAGAGGGGGGGCAGCGGCCAGGGAGGGGTGGCTTGCCCCCCAAGCAAGGGGGGTGCGCCCCCCTTAGGATTTCCCCCCAACCCTAGGCGCATGGGCCCAAGGGGGGGCGCCCAGCCCACCAGGGGCTGGCTGCTATCCCCGTGCAGCCCATGAGGTCCCCCGGGAGGGGTGGCCCCTCCCGGTGGACCCCCGGAACCCCTCCGGTGGTCCCGGTACAATACCGGTATGACCCCGAATCTTTCCGGTGTCCGTTTGACAACTTCCCATCTATAAATCTTTACCTCCGGACCCTTCCGGAACTCCTCGTGACATCCGGGATCTCATCCGGGACTCCGAACAACATTCGGTGGTCACATACAAGTCTTCCTAATAACCCTAGCGTCACCGAACCTTAAGTGTGTAGACCCAACGGGTTCGAGAGACACGTAGACATGACCGAGACGGCTCTCGGGCAATAACCAACAGCGGGAACTGGATACCCATGTTGGCTCCCACATGCTCCTCGATGATGTCATCGGATGAACCACGATGTCGAGGATTCAATCAACCCCGTATGCAATTCCGTTTGTCAGTCGGTATGTTACTTGCCTGAGACTCGATCGTCGGTATCCCAATACCTCGTTCAGTCTCGTTACCGGCAAGTCACTTTACTCGTACCGTAATGCATGATCCCGTGACCAGACACTTGGTCACTTTGAGCTCATTATGATGATGCACTACCGAGTGGGCCCAGTGATACCTCTCCGTAATACGGAGTGACAAATCCCAGTCTCGATCCGTGTCAACCCAACAGACACTTTCGGAGATACCTGTAGTGCACCTTTATAGTCACCCAGTTACGTTGTGACGTTTGGTACACCCAAAGCACTCTTACGGTATCCGGGAGTTACACGATCTCATGGTCTAAGAAAGAGATACTTGACATTGGAAAAGCTCTAGCAAAACGAACTACACGATCTTGTGCTATGCTTAGGATTGGGTCTTGTCCATCACGTCATTCTCCTAATGACGTGATCCCGTTGTCAATGACATCTAATGTCCATAGTCAGGAAACCATGACTATCTGTTGATCAACGAGCTAGTCAACTAGAGGCTCACTAGGGACATGTTATGGTCTATGTATTCACACGTGTATTACGATTTCCGAATAATATAGTTATAGCATGAATAAAAGACAATCATCATGAATAAGGAAATATAATAATAACACTTTTATTATTGCCTCTAGGGCATATTTTCAACAACGCTGCCATTTAAAAAAAATCCCCACTTCATCTAAAAAATATTCTAAAAGCTTTCTTCCCGTGGCCAACTAGCTTGCGTCATGTGGCATAACTGGTTGGCCGCCCTTCCCATGACGCTTAATGGGTTTAATGTAGAACGAAGCGAGACTTCCTTGCATACACAGAGGTGTTCCACTCATGTCTTGCCAGCTAATCTGAGTGTTGTATCCATTGGTAATAGTTTTGTGCAAGCTTTTATGTACTCTGCTCTTAGTCTTGCTCACACTAAAGTCATTTTGCTCTGTTCTCTGCTCCTCTTTCGAAGATACTCCCTCCGTAAACTAATATAAGAGCGTTTAGTGTGATCTAAACGCTCTTATATTAGTTTACGGAGGAAGTATCTTACAGCTACTACATGTCTAGCTAGCTATCTGTTCTGTTTTTTTAGGTTTGTTTCTATTTACAATTTGTTTATATTTAGCTAGCTAGCTTTATTAGTAACCCAGGGTGAAGAATAAGTAATTAATCACCCCGGTCCAATTATCCCCCGTGATGTAATTTTACGTGAACGTCAAGAGCCCATTCCGTCCCAAGAGGGAAAAAAAGGCCACTCCCGAGGTGAAAAAAGGGCCAACTCTGTCATCCAATTCTAATCTGGGGTGAGTCATCTCAAAAAAAATCAGGGGCGGAGTGGATGAGGGGTGCGAAGGCCGAGCGGCGGTTGGGCTCCGGCGTCGTGGAACACAACATGTTGTGACGTCGGTAGTACTTGGCGTCAGGGCTGCTTCATGATACGGGGGCTTCTCCCGTGTGGACGGGGCCTCGTCGGCCGAGTTGTCGGCGACGAACACTTGGCCGAAGACGGGCCCACTCCATGAGCCAGGGGCTGGTGGAGTCGTTTCTGCTGCTTGAAGAGGTACTTTGATGCTCTCCGATAGATGCCCCAGTCCCAGCGATTCGCTTCAAGATCCAGCTCTCTCTGTTTGATTCATTTTGACGAGAGTTTTTGTTTGATTCCTTCATTCCTACAACTTCTGTATAGATTGCTTTGTTACGCCCGACTACTCGACTAGAAGGAGATCCTGCCAGTAATTCCCAAAGTAAACAAAACAAAAGATTGGGCATAAAATTAATTCCCTTGCCCAAATTGCCACCCTGTCGTTAGGTGGACGGCCGGCGGCACGGGGACATCGTACCTGGACCATCTGGGTGAACTGGTAGCGTATCTGCAGTGGCTTTCGCACTATGTTGCCCCGCGCCTGCCGCTGCTTCCGCCGCTCGACATCTCTGCCAGTGGGAGAGGGCTCGACGGGTGGTTTTGGATCGGGTCGCAGCGGGGTGTGTGGTGTGGGGGGATGCCGGGAGCCGCCATTACTCGCGACCTCGGTAGCCGATGGGACACACCATCAATGGTGTCCCCCATTATAACCGGCGCGCAATACACCGGTTGGTGTGTACATACGGCGCGTGCGGGCGTTCACATGGCGGGCTGTACACTAGACAGCTGGGCAAAACGTACGGCGCGGGGGTCGGGTATATACGCCGCGGGGCAGGTGGGTGTGTAAGTTTTTAAATAAGACCATGCTTTTTACACTGATGAGGTATCGGCTAATCTCAGACCTCTGTTTGTTCAGGGGTTGTACCAGAGAAGAAGTGAACTATAGTACTCCCTCCGTTCTGAATTACTTGTCGTAGAAATGGATGTATCTAGATAATTTTTAGTTCTAGATACATCCATTTGCTGCGACAAGTAATTCGGACGGAGAGAGTACATGATACAGTGAATTACAAACAGCCACTCGAACGATAAATGGTCAGTCCCTCTGGAGATGATTGTGGTTGTGGATACCGCAGCAAAAGACAAAGACATGATACCATAAGAAGTAAAACTGACTGATAATACATATACCCTTCGCTAAATGGATTAAGGCCCTGCTTGGATTATCGTTTCATTTCAAAATACACCTGTAAAACTTACAGACGACCTATGCCCGTCGTTTTGATTTCCGGCTAGAAACAGCTGTTGGCCGGTAAGTTACATTTGTAAGGATAATACACACCCGTAATCAATTACACCGATGCCAAGCGCGGCCTAAATAGTACACCCACAGTAGAGGATGATTGCCCATTTGGGGGCAATATGTTGGAGCTTATGCTTTGGGGTCTGAAGGTGGAAATCCTACCATTTTGTCACCTGATGTAGTTTCCATTGAAAATGGCAGTTGACAAAAGCCAGACAATGGTAATGAACTCACCGCCATTGTTGAGCTGCCTGGCGTGTGAATCCCTGCTGCAGTGGTGCGCCGCGTAGCACAGCATCTCCACCCACACCCCAAGCAGTACCGTCCCGACCGCCATGTTGTCCAGGTCCCGCGCATCATTATATATCAGCCTTTCAACAATCTCGGCTCCACGGACTAAGGCGGGTGGATGTAAACGTACCGAAAGCAGGTTCTCCTTTCCTCTCTCCAGCACCTGCACCTCCTCCCTTATTGTTTCCAACTCCTCCCTTATTTTTTTCAGCTCTCTAGCATGCCATCGATCCCTCTTTGTTTTCTCCAGCTCCTCTCTTCTTTTGTCCAGCTCCGCCATTCTTGTGATGCGCTTAATAAAGGAACCCACCACACAATGCAAATTAAGCTTTTGATATGCTGCTTCAGCATTGGCATATGGTACGGGGCGAACAGGGCTAGGCAGCATGTACGGACGTTCCAAAAGGAGGAATATCATGTATTCGGACAGCGTATCGATTGCCTCCACAACTGGCTCTAGCTGCCTTGGTTCCACGTGAAATTGGAAGAACATTTTGGTGGCAAAGTACCAGGCAAGGATTTTGTCATCAAAATCAATGCCAGCGCGTGAGGTGGGATCCTCAAAGGTTACCTGCCATCGACTCAGCGCGCACTGACCACTGTAACTCCTCATGACATCCTCTTGGCCATGGCATTCCTCCACCATTCTTGCTACATGTCTCATCACCAACTCCTTAGTACCATATGAAATGACAGGTAAGGAGCGGTGCAGCTTCTTCCACAAATCTTTGCAGTGCTTCAATTCAAACCACTTGGCAACTTCCCGGGTCCAGCCACCCCTGTCCTGTCCATGTCCGATGCCAGTGGACGGCCTGGGCTGTCCAATAAAACCTGACCATCTTCTATTTCTTTCCGCAGCCCTGACATGTTGTCGAACAGATACGACCATGCTATGAAGCCGAACCCATCTTCTAGCACGCAACAATGTGCATGCCCATGTTGAACCCATTGCCTTCAACAATGATGTCATCTCTAGGAGGACAGCCCCAGCTATTAAGATATATGTGACAATGATATCACCTCTGCTGAAGTCATTCTTGCCAATGCTTGATTGAAATAGGAAGAAAGCACTGATGGTGGCAACCAATGATATCGCACGGATGGAGCATCCATACCATGTGAAGACCACCGCCGCCTTGGTGTACAGGACGTCGTGCATCAAGGAGAGCTGCATCTCGATCAGCTCATACAAGCACCCCTTGCGCTTGAATCGGCAGTTGGCTTGAATCTGCAACCGGGACGGCAAGAACTTATAATCGACAAACTGACCCATGCAAATGGGTAATAGATCATGTGCTCCCTGCAGTACTTCTTCAGAAGCTAACTTATCCTCTTCGCCCCACTGTGCAGGCAGAGGGTAGGGCCGTTCTTCTTCTCGTTCAGCCTCCTTCACCACCCTCGGCTTCTCAACCTCATCAAGGAACTTCCTGATGCTGTCCAGCTTGGAGTTCCTGAGCGCCCATACTCTCTCGCCATACTTAAGAACACCGGCCACAAATACCAGAGCTGCGGCTGTGAACAAGGTCCAGCTACCAGCGACATACTTGTAGAAGACATAACCTACTCCTAATGCCTGCACCACCAGAGAGAGCAGGTGGCGCGGCCACAGCTGGTTGTCTTCTATGGAGTAGGCGGTGATGGTATCCTGGCCACCGAGATGCACCAGCAAGAACGGCGCCCAGAACGCCATGAGCTGTTGCTTCTCGTGGGACTTGCTGCAAATTGACATGTGGCCGAGTATGTATATCACTGTGGAGTCAGCCAGGAGGTATGCTAGCCATAGGAGGGTCCGTGGGACGACGGAGATGTTCTGCCGACGCCTCCCTGCGAATAGGAGCAGGAACACTTGCAGCATGAAGCTTGCAAGCATTAGGATTTGGACCTCCCACTCGTTCCATAGGCGCACCACTCCAGCCATCAGTGACCACTGAATGCACACGAGAGGATCACCATATATTACAATCAAATTAGTTGAAGTAGATACATATATTTCCTTAAAAAGGAGTACACATGCAATAAACCATGGGGACAATATCGCAACCAACATGGCAGTCAAACTAAGCCATTAAAAGTGACCACATACTAATAATCGAATGTAAATGGTTATACAAGTTTCTACCACGAAGGTCGTTAGGGAATCCACTCTTTGTCGAAAAATGAAGGTCGTTAGAGAATCTTATCTTCTTAGAACTACCTAGCGGAAAATATGGTCCAGGTGGGGTGAATTAGTTGCTGGAGTGTACATGCGGCAGTGTTCGGGACTCATACTCTTTAGCCATTTTCAGAGGAAAGCCCTGTACGTACTTGATCCGATCTGAAAGTAACAGAACACGAATTCATTACCTTGCTTGGTTCAAATTCAATAATACAGCAATCCAGACTCCACCAGAGTAGTAGATGTCGAACAATAGCATATGACTGAGCAGCAACTCTCCTCCTCCAGATCACAATCTTCTTTCAAATGGATGCAGTGACAACACAAGGCAAACCGGTAGAATCGAGCGCTGAATCACAATAATCCACGCATAAAAACCACAAGAAAAGAACAATGACAAAAGGTCGCCCTGAAAGGAAAGAACTAAAAAGAAAAAAGAGTTGTGCACTGGATAGATCGAAGGCAAACGGCAGACAGGAGATGAGTAAACTGTAAAAGAGTACCTTTTGCGCAGTCGCTGGTGCTCGAGCCGCTGCTGTTGCGGAGGAGACGTGGGTATCTGTATTTCTAGTCCTCTTGGTCCATCTAAATTATACTCCCATCTCTAAACATTTTATAACATGACACCCTCGTAGAATACACTTTGTTTAAACGCTAATGTCACTCCTATTTCACGTTCACAAGATGTCCTCGTATCAGCCTAGCCAGCATCATGAGGTACTCCAACGGAACCTTTTTGCACTGTGCGTGATGCAGATTCAAATTAAGCAAGGAACTGTTTTGAAAACAACTGTCCCTTTTCACATCCCCATGAAATTTTGTATATGGGATGCACGACCTTTACTGTAACCCATCAAGGAGAACTCCATTGAATACCACCCTAACCTAACCAATACTAGAAATAACTATCATTAGCCTGTAAGGTTAAAAGGCTAATTAAGACCGGCCAGCTAAAGGCACAGTGGTGTGCAATTGTTTGCGTCAAAATCGAGTACCTTGATTATATGTCGTCGACGAAGAGAACATGCCCCATCTCTTCCGTAGACACCGGATGAATGTGTTGTGCGGCGCAATGCTATTTCAGTAACCGAGATAAAGTAA
Organism: Triticum aestivum; assembly: GCF_018294505.1. Taxonomy (NCBI): domain Eukaryota; kingdom Viridiplantae; phylum Streptophyta; class Magnoliopsida; order Poales; family Poaceae; genus Triticum; species Triticum aestivum. Next base: position 11,543,385 of record NC_057798.1, read on the forward strand.
CACTTGCCACATATTTGATTAACAGACTGGAATGACTGGATTGCTAGTGGGAGAAATTAAACTTCATTTGATGGCAGAAGAAATGAGAAAGAAGAACTCTGTTGAAAGAAACAAGAAACTCAATAGGAAAGCATCATTAATTTCCTCAACATTTTCCTTTCTTTTATGAATGAGCGGAATATGGGACGGTCAACAACGAAGTAGATGGTTATAATTAACTGAAAATTTTATGCACAAAGGTTCATTGTTGATGTTATCACTAGTACTAGACAGTCAATAGGAAAAGGAAAAAAAGGAAAGAGGTTTTTTGCTTCGTGCTAGGAATCTGCACCCATGCCATGTGCAATGTTTTTTGGTTATATTTAGTTCCTTGTCCCCGGTTGTGCTTCGAGGGTGCCAGTTTGCAGATTGAAGCTAAACAATCCTAGTACTCCAGCTGGTCTGAAAGATGGCCTCGTTGACCGTGTACTCTTGTCTTCTCACTCTTGCATGAGCATGACCGGGCTAGTTTATGATCCATTTTCTTAAGTTATCTCTTGATTGGATACCGCACAATGAGTAGGGCATATCCATATCTTGGATGCAATATGGCTGTTTCGTTTGGGGATATAGGATGACTAAAGAGCACTGCTACCCTCCTTTCACACCTCTCCATCCCCTACAAGTGTACCCTTAATGGTACACTTTCTTGTAATACTAGTGGTTTGGGCGCCACCATCTGGCGCCGCTTGAGAGAAAGTTATACTCATGTTTCCATCTCAAAAAAATACATAGTCCATGCCTCCGTCTAGAGAAACATCTCAGAAAAAAATCCTCACCTGCCTGCCGCCGCTTGTCTCACCTTTCTGAGCAGGATACAAATCCTAACAAATCTCAAAGGAACGACTAACAACGCAGCCCTCCCGACGGTCCTTACCAGGATCCACCGCGCCCCCACGGCCCTTACCAAGGTGGCCGTTGATGCTGGCTTGCCACACCCCTCCCGGCGGGCTGAACCCTGCGCCGTACGTCACCGTCGCCACCAGCGTGGCTAGCATCAGGAGGTACTTCCGCAGGATGTACTCTGGTGGAATCTTTTCGCAGTTTACTGCCATTGCCACTACCTCAGGCGAGCTTGAGCTTGATGCCAATCCCTCAGCAGTTAAGCTACCTAGTGCACTGCTACTACTCTCAATCTCTAATGCCATGAAGAATGTGAGTGCCAACTAGCTTATGCAGTACTAAGTACTCCCTCCGTTCGGAATTACTTGTCTCGGAAATGGATGTATCTAAAACTAAAATACATCTAGATACATCCATTTCTAGGACAAGTAATTCCGAACGGAGGGAGTAGTACTGATTACGCCGTTCCTCCACCTCGCGTGATGCGGCTTCAAATTAAGCACGGAGCTGCTTAAAAAACAAACTGTCTTTTCCTCACATCTCGATGAATTTTTAAGTGGGCTGCAGGCAAGTGTTGTAAGTCTGTAACCCATCAAGGAGCACTCCATCTCGGATACCACCCTAAGCAATACCAGAAAACTACCAGTAGACTGTAATAAGATTAAATGCTAACACCGGCCAGCTAAAAGCACTTTGGTTTGCCATTGTTTGCCCCAGGATCGAGTACTTTGATTATATGCCGAGAGCGGAACATAGGCCCAGTTCTTTTGCCAGAATCCGACCCTACCCAGTTTCTCTTAGAATCTTTGAGCCCTATTCGTTTTCCAATCCTATCTAGTTAGACCCTAACTAGATAGGATTGTAAAATAAATGGAGCTCAAAGATTATGGGAGAAGCTGAGTAGGGGGGTAGATTCTGAGAGAATCCTTAGATTCTGGTAAAAGAACTGGGCCATAGACTCCTATTAAAAGCTTGTATTGCTTTGTGGCTGGGCTGTGACACTGCGGGCCTGTTTGGCTACCTGCATGATGCTCATACAGGCTCCAGAGGGCCAAGTTTTTGCTGTTTGCTTACCCGCATGCTTGCCTGCAACTTTTTTTTTGAAAAGAGGGACTCCCCGACCTCTGCATCAGAACGATGCATACGGCCACTTAAATAAATAAAATAGGTTCAACAATGTTATAAAGTCTTGAAATAAAATAAAGGCGAGCTCACAAAGAGCCTCGATGCCAAAACAAGAAAAGGCCATAAAGCCACAACCGGCTGGCAAAATAAAGATAGGAAAACTAATTGTCTATCCTATTACATGACCGCCATCCAAACCGGTTGAAGATATCCCGCGCTACCATCTCCCAGCGGACAGATCCAGTAACCAAATGCTCCCTGGCCTCCGTCGGAGTGAGTAAGGACCACATACGGATCAGCGTCGTAGCACGGAATACAACCTGCAAAAAATGAATAGTAGTTATTCTGTTAAAAGCCAAATCATTTCTGTAGTTCCAAATTGCCCATAACAACGCACAAACTCCTACACGAATATGTCTAGCTGTATCAGACTCTATCCCATCTAGCCACGTTCCAAATAACGACCCGACAGAACTCGGAGGAGTAATGTTAAAGGCAATTTGCACGGTGCGCCACAAAATTCTTGCCAACAGACAGTCAAAGAAGAGATGCTTAATGGTCTCGTCCTGATCACATAAACTACACCTAGTAGATCCTGTCCAATTGCGCTTAACCAAGTTGTCCTTTGTTAAAATAACCTGTTTACGGGCAAACCACATAAACACTTTAATTTTCAAAGGAACTTTTACTTTCGAAACATGTTTGGAACTAGAATGACAGTCGAGTTAATAACATCGATGTACATCGACTTAACAGTAAATTGTCCAGACCTAGTAGTTTTCCAACACAACTGATCGGGCTGATGAGCTAGCTGGACTTCCATCAGTCTACGCACCAGATGAAGCCAAGCTTCCCATCTATTACCAACAAGCACCCTCCGAAACTGAATATTAAGGGGAATGGACTGCATAATCGTTGCAACTAGCGCATCACGTCGCTGGACAATACGATACAGGGTTGGGTACTGTAGTGCCAATGGTGTATCGCCCAGCCAAGTATCCTCCCAGAACCGTGTATCATTGCCATCACCGACAATAAACTTTGTTCTATTAAAGAAGGCTGCCTTAACTATCATAAGCCCCTTCCAAAACGGCGAATCAGTTGGTCTCACTGTCACCTGTGACAAAGTTTTTGAATGCAGATACTTGTTGCGGAGAATCTGCGCCCAGGTTGCGTCAGTCTGAACTGAAAGTTTATACAGCCACTTACTAAGCAGACATCTGTTCTTGACCTCAAGATTCTCGATACCCAAACCCCCTTGGTCCTTTGGTCGACAAATAACATCCCACTTGGCGAGTCTATACTTTCTCTTAAGTTCATCACGCTGCCAAAAAAATCTTGATCGGTAGAAGTCCAGCCTTTTCCTAACCCCCACTGGAACCTCAAAGAAAGATAGTAGGAACATCGGCATACTCGTGAGCACCGAATTAATAAGAATTAACCGGCCTCCATATGACATAAGTTTGCCCTTCCAGCAACTAAGTTTCTTTTCAAACCGATCTTCGATGCATTTCCACTCTCTGTTCGTTAGCTTACGATGGTGAATGGGTATACCTAGGTAAGTAAAAGGTAAAGCCCCTAATTCACATCCAAACAATTGCCTATAAGCCTCTTGTTCCTCATTGGCTCTACCAAAGCAGAACAACTCGCTTTTGTGAAAGTTAATCTTTAACCCGGTCAATTGTTCGAATAAGCATAACACCAGCTTCATATTTCTCGCTTTTGTCAGGTCATGCTCCATAAAGATGATTGTATCATCAGCGTACTGCAGAACGGACACACCCCCATCAACTAGGTTGGGCACCAAGCCACCCACCTGATCGGCCTCCTTTGCCCTACCTATGAGAATTGCCAACATGTCAACCACAATGTTGAACAAAATAGGGGACATTGGATCTCCTTGCCTCAGGCCTTTGTGTGTCTGGAAATAATGCCCTATATAATCATTTACTTTAATTCCAACACTCCCTTTTTGCATAAAGGATTCTACCTGGCGTCGCCAAGCCTCATCAAAACCCTTCATACGCAAGGCCTGTTGAAGGAATGGCCATTTGACTTTGTCGTACGCTTTTTCGAAATCCACTTTGAAAACAACCCCATCCAGCTTTTTCGTGTGGATTTCATGGAGCGTTTCATGAAGGACCACTACCCCCTCAAGGATATTCCTGTCCGGCATGAAAGCAGTTTGGGTAGGCTGCACAACAGCATGCGCGATCTGTGTGAGCCTATTGGTCCCGACCTTGGTGAAAATTTTGAAACTAACATTAATAAGACAAATTGGCCTGAATTGCTCAATTCTCACAGCCTCTGTTTTCTTAGGAAGAAGGGTGATCGTTCCAAAATTGAGCTGAAAAAGATGAAGCTGTCCAGCAAACAGATCATTGAACAAAGGCAACAAATCCCCTTTAATGATATGCCAGCATTTCTTATAAACTCCGCTGGAAATCCATCGGGGCCCGGCGCCTTGTTATTTTTCATTTGCGTAATGGCCTCCAACACCTCTTTTTCGGAGAAAGGGGCCGCAAGAATATCATTCTCCACCGTAGTGAGTTGAGGAACATCCTCAACCATGGACTCAACCAGCGACACACGGTTCTCTTCTGGAGGGCCAAACAGCTGCTTATAGTACTCAGTAATGTACAATTTTAGGTTTTCCTGTCCTACAGTTGTACCCTCATCTTGCTCAAGCTGAAAGATCCTCTTCTTTCGATGCTTACCATTAGTGATCATGTGAAAGAATTGAGTGTTCGCGTCCCCCTGGACTACTCGCCGGACCTTGGCCCGCAACGCCCACTTCAACTCTTCTTCCCTAAGAAGTTCTTTCAGCCTCAATTCCACATCAAGCTTGGCATGAAGCTCCGTGGCCGGCAGCATCGTGGTTTCTGCTTTTACATCCAGGGAATGAATAAGGGAAAGGAGCCTTTCCTTTTCGACCTTATAAATCCCGCTAAGATGCTTAGCCCACCCAAACAGGAAACTCCTCAAATGCCTAATCTTATTCTGCCAGCGCTGAAGCGTAGTCTTCCCTCCTGAATCCTTAGCCCACTCTCTGGCCACGAGATCAAGAAAGCCTTCTCGTTCAAACCAAGCCAACTCAAAGGAGAACACATTTTTGCTCCCCAGGTGGGTGGGCTCACTAGAGTCCACCAATAACGACGTGTGGTCAGAAATACCACGGGACAAGGCCTGGACTGTTACTAGAGGGAACTTCTGTTCCCAATCGACACTGGCCAACACTTGATCCAACTTCTCATACGTCGGATTTGGCAGCGTGTTAGCCCAGGTGAATTTTCTACCCGAGAGCTCAATTTCTCTTAGGTCCAAACTTTCAATGATAGTATTGAACATGAACGACCATCTGCCATCAAAGTTATCATTGTTCTTATCCTCACGCCTTCTAATTATATTGAAATCACCCCCACCAGGATAGGCAACTGCTCGGAACCACCAATCCGAACGAGATCAGCCAAGAACTCGGGCTTGAGCTCGGGTTGCGCAGCACCATATACTGCAACCAGAGCCCAATTAAACCCATCTTCCTTCGACCGCACCCGAAACTTGACTGCAAAGTCACCCATAACCACACTGCAAACCTCAAGCGCTTCGCACCTAACGTCGAGTAAGATTCCACCCGATCTCCCTCTCGGCGGCAAGCAATTGTGAAAACCTCCTCGCTGCCGATGACCCGGATCAGAAGGCCCCTCAACGAAGCCGCCTGAAGGACCCAAGAATGGCCTCTCAACTGACCCATCACTTTGCCAAGCATAACCACGACCGTCACCCGTGGACGAAGAGCCACGGTGCTGGCCAGTCCCATAAGCATCGTAGCCATCATCCCCCCATTGACCTCGGGGTGCAGCCACAAGCGCAGTCGGCGGCGGCCTCGGCGGAGCAGCACTGCGCCCCACAGCCATCGGCAGAGTAGCAGTCGGCGCCGGCGGCCGGAGTCCTTGAGCACCACGCCCCACAGCCATCGGCAGAGAAGTAGCCGGCGCCGGTGGCCAGAGACCTTGAGCACCGCGCCCGGCGGCTGGCACGGCCCCCACTGCCTTTGCAGGTCTCGGCCCTGGCGGGGTGCCTCGTCCGGCCGCAGCCGTAGGTCGCGGCCCCTTTGGCTCACCACGGCCAGCCGGCAGCACCGGACGCTGGCCTTGTGCAACACCGCCTCCAAGGGCCGCCGGTGTCACTCCGGCGAGCGCCTGCATGTTGGGGCCGGAGGCCGCAACATCCCCCCGTCCCGCCATCAGGGGAGGGATCCGAGTCGCCCGGCCTGGACCACAGCAACGGAAACCTGCTGAACCCTCGCGACGCCTGGAACTGCATGACACGAAGCTCAAAGCACCCTACGACCAGGCTTTAGAGAAAAGCCTAGATCGATCATTTTCTCATATGCAGACTCTTCTACTGCAATTTACACTACGAGAAGGATACGATTGGGGTAAATGTAGGCAACCAAATAGGCTCCACTGGGCTGAAAGTATGCAGGTAACAATACACCTCGAGGGTGAATGTGTTGTGTGGCGCAGTGCAGACTGGAATGCTGGTTTACCAATCGAAACTTAGGGACAACAATAGTCAGTACTCCCGCTCCCCCGCCCCCTAGGGTTCCCCGCCGCCGCCGCCGGCTCCCCCGCGCGGAGCCGCCTCCGCGGCGGCCGGAGCCCGCCGCCGCCGCCAGCCCCCTCCTTCCCCCGTTCCCCTTCCCCCCTCCCTCCTCGCCCCTGTACCCCCACGCCGCCTCCCCGAGCGAGGCGGCCAGGGGCCCTGCCTCCGCGCGCATCCCTCCCCCCGCCGCCGTCAGCCTGCGCCGCCGGCCCTCGGCCGCGTGATGCTGGCGGCGGTGGGCTTGCCCTTCCCCGCGCGCGGTCCTCCCCTGCTCGGGCGGTGATGGCCGGCGGCGGTGCGCTTCGGCCGGTGGCGGTCCGTCGTCCTGGTGTGGAGGCCGGCGGTGCTCGCCTTGGTGGTGCCGCCTCTTGGCGGCGGCGTGGTCCGGTGGTGCTGGCCGGCCGGGGCCGTCCCCGGTCCAGATCTGGGCCCGTAGGGTTCCTTCTGGGTCCTTGCGGGTCGGTTTCGGCGCAACCGCGACGCTCTCTGTATGAGGAGGCTGGGGAGCGGCTTGGACTGGGTCAGCCACGCCGGCGGCGTACCAGCTGCTGCGCGGAGGCGGGAGCTGTCCGGGCCTTTGAGGGCCCGGCCGGGCCTGTGGGGCCACGGGCCCGGTAGGCTCCTGCCATGGCGTCCGGTCGGCTACCGTCGTGGACGGTGGAGGTGGGGCCCTCCCGTATGCCGATGGTGCTGTTGCTCTAGTGCCGGCTCCTCTTCTCCGTTGTGCAGACCATCTTCGCGGTGCTGTGGTGAGACAGCGTGGGAAGCTTCGTGTTCGTGTTGGCGCAGGGTGGTGGTCGGTCTGGTGGCGAGCTCCGGAGTGCCTGAGGGAGAGGCTGGGATCGGGAGAAATCTTTGTTGGCTTGGCCGACACCGACGCGGTGGCGCCTGAGGGTGCCGCCGGACCTTCTTGGAGGGCGTCGGGGCTACCCTTCCTCTCTCCTCGCCGTGTACCGGGGGAAACCATTGGCAGCAGCATCGTCATCGTCGCGTCCCTTCTTGGAGGTGTTGTTGGGTACAGGCACTTCGGAGTCTTGGAACTTGGTGGGTGATCTCTGGTGGACGCAGCGGTCACGAGGCTTCGTCGTTTTTGTCGATCCGCCGTTATCGGCATTTGTTTCTTTTCTTTTTTCTCTTTCTTTTCTTTTTGGGCGTGTTTGTGCTGCTTCCGTCCCAGCCCCTATCGTCGGTTGTATCGGTTGGTTGCTTTGTAATACAAAGCGGGGGGAAACCCTTTTTCGTTAATTAGACTTTTATTTGGATATGAAAGTAATGGGAAAAAAATGGATGAACTCAGTTACTCCTTGTGATTCATATTGATTGTTGCTGACTTAGTACAACTTTAGAGGAGTAAAAGAAACAAGAAACTCAAAAAAAAAATCTGCAGCATTTTTTCTTTTTTCACGCACAATGGGTATATGAGACTGTAAACCGCGCGGCATATGGTTAATTAACTGCTGGTCTTATGACTAGTAGTACACTGTCAATTGAAAAAGAAAAAGGAAAAAGTTGTGCTGCTTCAAGCCGGGGAAATCTGCACCCACATGCACGTCCAATTAATGGTGTTTGCTTACATTCGTTTCTTCATTCCACTTGTGCTCGGAGGTTGCCAGTCTGCAGATCGAAGCTAAATAATCCTAGCTTGTCGCAGAGATGGCCTCGTTGACCACCGTGCACTCTTGTCTCTTCTCTAGCATGAGCATGCATGCATGGCTAGGTTAGTTTATGATCCCTTTTCCTAAATTATCTCTCCTGTCGTCCCGCTAACCCAAGACAATAATACGTATATGCATCATCGTAAACAGACGATTTCTCTCCTGTTAATTAACACATCACTGTACTTTTCCGGTTGGGCGATGAGGATGCGTTTGCTACTTTGGCTGAGTGCATATCACGTGATGCGTCAGGTATATCCATATTTTTTATCCCAATCACCCATCAGGCAGTTTGATTCGGTGATAGAGCGACTGCTACCCTCCGAAGAAGCCAACGCGAAGGTGCATGTTGCAGTAGAAGAACACCATGTACCGGAGGTTGTTGGTGCCACTCCGGACGTTTGGTTCGCCGGCAAGGTGGTCGTCAATGCTATCTTGCCACACAGACACCCCCCGGCGGGTTGAACCCCATGCCGTATGTCACCGTCGCCACCAGAGTTGCCAGCATCAGGAGGTACTTCCGCAGGATGTACTCCGACGGAACCTTCTTGGTTTGTATAGGGGCCTCCATCGCCATTTCCATCACCTCAAGCGAGATTGCGCTTGATGGCATCCTCTCAGGAATGAAACTACCTAGTGTACTGCTATTCCCAATCTCTACTTCCATGGTAATTGAGGGGGTAGTAGCTTTGGTAGTTTGTTCGCAGTGTGTGCGCCCTGAGCCAGATTTAACGACAGAACCGTTTGAGAATAAACTCCTCGGTCGGGTCCTTTTTCACATGTCTATGAGTTTGTGACATGTGGTGGATCTAGTTAAATTACCTGAAGATACCTCGTCCCCTCCACGCAGTTGCTAGGTAGTAGCATGGTTTCATGCATGCTCTTCACTATTATTGTAATGCTATTCTTAGTCTCTAACGCGATGAATGTACTCTTGTCTTTGTCATTTAACTTCAGGTGTTGTTTGGATAGCTGGATTAAACAGAATCTAATTTATATATCTATAAACAAGGAAAACATCTAAGAATAAATCTAAGTTTGGCTACTCCAACCAACCTGTGGATTTAGAAATTTTGGTCCTCCAAAACCTAGCTAGAATTCCAAAACCCAGACGGAGAATAGTAATATCCGGTATCCAAAGTTCCAAACAACCACTTAATGATCGATTTGATTTACATGAGTTGTACTGCTTCCTTCACTGTTGCGTGCACTTAGCTCGGGTGTGATGGAGATCCCATTCTAGTATACTAGTACATACAATTATCGAAGAGACGTTTTGAAAGTTAACCCTTGCCGTGCCTTTTTTGGGCATCTCGATGAAATTTATATGCTCCAAGGCTGCAGGGTTCTGTGTAACCCCGAGGAGCACGTGCAATCCACCTAATACCACCCATATTTCTACATAAAGCAGCCTCAGCAGTACAATTATATTACAAGCAGATAGTACAGGCCAGTTAGATTAAGACGGCGGGCAGGCCAAAGACACCATGGTTTCCTAACTTTTGCGCCAACAGTTTGACTATATGTCGTGCAGCGGAACATGCACCGTCTCTACCACGTAGTTGCTAGCTACTAGCATGGTTTCACTCCTAAGAATCTTTCAATGGGTGTCTATGGTTCGTCGATCCTTCTTTTATGGTTTACAACGGATGGGCGCACACCATTGAACGTGAAAAAAGTGTAACAGCTCCCGGCTGCCTGAGACACGCGGTAGGATGGCGTGCGACACGCGGTGGCGGGTGGCGTACGCGGCCGACCTGGTGCACCGCACCGCCACGTTCCACGACGGCGAAATCTTTCTCCGCTGCGACATTCATCGGCTCGTCCTCCTCGACTCGCGGGGGTGCACGGTAGATGCACGCTACTGTGAGCACCGATCGCACACACACACACACGCGCGAGAGAGAGAGCTCAGGGACAGGAGTTTGCGTTGCGAACACTTGCAACTTTTCTGTATTCCATCTTCTCCTCTTATTCGGTTACAGAAAGGAAACGAGGCCACTAACAGCCTGAGAAAACAGCCTCGCCGAGCCACAACGATCGCGCCATCCCACGATCCAGCTCGTGCGGGGTGTGGACTACTTCAAAGGAAAAAAAAACTTCCTAACAAACTTATCTACTCAGCTATCTAAGCAACGTTTATTTTCCTGCTAAGACTAAACTGACGATCACACAAGGTTTAAGTCCACAATCACTCCCTAAGCCTTGTGTGCCTCGTTGAGTTCCACCATCCCGATCTTCATGCGCTCCTCCTGAAGCTTGACTCGCCCGAGTGCTTTAGTGAGCACATCGGCAAGTTGATCTCCGGACCGAACGAACTCGATCTGAATCTTCCTATTCTCCACGCACTCCTAGATAAAATGATACCTGATCTCAATGTGTTTGCTCCGGTCGTGGTAAACAGGATTCTTACTTAGTGAGATGGCCGACTTGTTGTCGACGTTGAGCACCGCCGCCTTCAGTTCTTCGTCTTTTATTTCTCCCAGCAGCCGTGCGAGCCATATACCTTGGCATGCCGCCGTGGTGGCGGCCATGTACTCCGACTCGCATGAGGAGAGGGCCACAACCCTCTGCTTCTGTGATTGCCAGCTGACCAGGTTGCTGCCAAGGAAGAAGGCGACGCCGGTGGTGCTCCTGCGGTTGTCCACATCGCCGCCCAGATCGCTGTCGCTGTAGCCGATCAGGGGCGCATCGTGGTCACCGCGCGTGTACCACACTCCCCAGTGCAGAGTCCCGGCTACGTAGCGCAGAACATGCTTTACTGCCGCCATGTGCTCCGTCGTGGGCTCCTGCATGAACCGCGAGACGTACCCGACGGAGAAGGCAAGATCCGGCCTGGTGTGGACGAGGTAGCGGAGCATGCCCACGATGCTCCTGTGTTCGGTGACGTCCACAGGCTGTGCCGAGCTCACCCTGCTCAGCTTGAGGCGCGGCTCCATGGGCGTGTGACTGGGGTTGCAACCCGTCATGTCCGCCTTGTCGAGGATCTTGGCAGCGTACGCGGCCTGACCAAGATCAATGCCGCCGTTGTGCTGCCTCACCTCGATCCCAAGATAGTAATGGAGCCGTCCCAGGTCGCTCATGTCGAAGAGTGCTTGCATCTCCTTCTTGAAGCCATCGATTTCTCCCTCGTCCGAGCCGGTGATGATCAGATCATCAACGTAGACGCCGACGACCAGGCGCGAAGATGTAGTGCCCCTGGCGTACACGGCGTGCTCGGACGGGCACCTGCTGAACCCAAGCGAGCCCAGACTCGCATCCAGCTTGGCGTTCCATGCCCGCGGGGCTTGTTTCAACCCGTACAGGGCTTTCCTGAGCTTGAGCACCTTCGATTCCTCGCCGGCGGCCGTGAACCCCGGCGGCTGCACCACGTAGACCTCCTCCTCTAGCTTCCCGTTGAGGAAGGCGGACTTGACGTCCATGTGGTGCACTATCCAGCTCGCGCGCGCGGCCAGAGCGAGCAGGAGGCGAACGGACTCGAGCCTGGCCACAGGCGCGAATACTTCATCGTAGTCGATGCCGTGCTTCTGGACGTACCCTTTCGCCACCAATCTCGCCTTGTACTTCACCACCCTGCCATGGGCATCTTTCTTGGTTTTGAATACCCACTTGAGGCCGATCGGGCGGTGCCAGCAGGCAGGTCCACGAGCTCCTAGGTCTGGTTTGCCTCGATGGAGTTCATCTCCTCCATCATCGCGTGCTGCCAGCACGTTTCGCTTGCTGCTTCCTCAAAGGAACCGGGCTCCTCGCCCAGCGCGAGATGCAGCTCGTCGATGAGCTCGTCGTCGTCGATCTCGCCGTCAGCATCGTCGGGCTCCTCTAGCCCTGGAGGAGGCGCGTTTTGAGCTGCCTTCTCTGGCGTGTCCATGTAGCGTTGGTTGGGGAGGAAGATGCCGTCCTTGCCGCATGTCGTCATCGGGTGCACCGGCGCGAGGTTGCCGGTCGTGCGCGCGCGAGCCGGGGAAACCGAAGGGACATGAGTGGGTCCCCTTGTTTCGACGGTTGAGGCCGCCGCTGGGGTGTCGTCGCCGCGCGTTGGTGCTGTTGTCGTGGATGGCGTCCTTGTCGGGGACGCCGTCTGCGCTGGTGACTGCGCGGTACCAGGCGATGTGGAAGAGCATGCCGCAGGTGGCGGCCCTCCGGGGGTATGGACACGGGCTCTATTATGAAGCTCATACCTGCCTGGTCCGTGTCGTTCTTCTCCCAATCCCATGCTCGCCTCTCGTCGAAGACGACATCACGAGAGACATGGATGCGCTTGTTCGCCGGGTCGTAGAGCCAGTACGCCTTGCTCCCCGGTTCGTACCCGAACATGACCGTAGCCTTGCTTCTGTCCTCGAGCTTGGTGACGTGGGGGCGCGTGTCCTTGACGGGCGCCAGACTCCCAAACACGCGCAGAAAGTCGACGGCCGGCTTTCTGCCATGCCAGGCTTTGAACGGCGTCTTGCCCGGCACGCTCCTGGTGTACGCCCTGTTGAGCACGAAGACGGCCGTGGACACGGCCTCGCCCCAGTACTGTGGCGGGACTCCCATCGCCTTGAGCATGCACCGGGCTGTCCCGACGACAGTTTGGTTGCGCCTCTCCACCGCGCCATTCTGTTGGGGAGAGTATGGCACGGTGAGGTGCCTTTGGACTCCAAGGTGGGCGAGATGTGCGCTGAACTCGCCGGAGTTGAACTCCCCTCCGCGGTCCAAGCGGAAAGTACGCAGCTTCCGCCCTGTCTCGCGCTCTGCGTGTGCCTGGAACCGATGGATCGCCTCAGCTGCCTCGTCCTTGCTCCGGAGCAGGTACAGCCACATGAACCTGCTGTGATCATCCACAAGCAACAAAAAATATCGCTTGCCTCCCGGAGTGGACGGCGAGATAGGCCCGCAAAGATCACCGTGCACCAGCTCGAGCGGCTCAGTGGCGCGGTAGTTAGCCTGCTGAGGAAAAGGCGCTCTCCACTGCTTGCCCACAAGGCAGGCATCGCAAACCTGCTCGGAGTGGTGGAAGAGAGGCATGCCCTTGACCATGCTCTGACGCGCCAGCCTCTCGAGCCCGTCGAAGTGCTAGTGACCGAAACGTGCATGCCAGTGCCACGCCTCGTCGTCGGAGTGCACAGCGAGGCAGACGGGGTTGGCGAGTTGGAGGCGGGTAATGTAGAGCCTGTTGCGGGATCGCGGCACTCTGGCTAGGATGTGGTGCTGGCGATCACGCACCGTCATGACACCGGCTTCGACGTGCGTGGGGCAGCCGTTCTCGTCGAGCTGCCCGATGGAGACAATGTTGCTCTTGAGCTGAGGGATCCAGTACACATTGGAGAGAGCACGGTGCCCTTCATCGGCTGCGGCAAACAGGACAGTGCCCCGCCCTTGAATGGGCACGAGCGAGCCGTCTCCAAACCTGACCGAGCCGCGAATGCCCTTGTCCAGCTCGGCGAACGCCGTCTCGTCGCCGGTCATGTGGTGCGACGCGCCAGTGTCGAGGTACCAGGCTGCATCATGATCTCCGGGAGCGCGGCGAAGCTCCACGCGTGCGCGTGATTCGTTCAGGAAAACGACCTCCTCGCTTGCTGAAGCACACGGCACGACAACTGTCGTTGTCAAGGAGGCCTCCTCGATCATCAGCAGGCCCAGATCGTCGTCCTCGCCTGCTTGGCCTTGTGCAAGGAGGGCCTGTTCCTCCTCGCGTTTCTTCTTGCGGCAGTCACGAACCCAGTGGCCCGCGTTTCTGCACTAGTGACATTTGTCACGATCCGCGTCACCGCCGTTGTTCTTTCCGCCACCGGCGTCAGTGCCGGCTGGAGACTTGCCTTTTCCGCCGCGTCCACCACCGCGGCCACGCCCTCGCCCGCGCGCCTATGCGCCTGACGAGTTGCTGCTGCTGCCGTTGTTCGCCGTACGTTTCTCGTACGTGCGCCAGTCCTCCAGGGTCACCAGAAGGCGACCGGCGTCCTCGCCTCCGCCGTCCTGGTCCAGGCGCTCCTCCGCCACCTTGAGTCGTCCGGTGAGCTCCTCCACCGACAGGGTGTCGAGGTCGACCATCGTCTCGATGGAGAGCGCCACCTGAGCGTACTTGCGGGGCACAACACGAAGGAACTTACGTACCACTCGCGCATCCCCGACGGGATCACCATGGATGGAGAGGTTGTTGACGAGCCCGGTGAGCCTCATCGCAAAGTCGTCGACGTTCTCGCCGGGCTTGAAACGGATGTCCTTGAACTCCCGACGGAGGCCCTGGGCCTTGGCCTCGCGCACAGCGGCAGATCCCATCCGCATGGTCTTGACGGCGTCCCAGGCCTGCTTCGTCGTCTCCTTCGTGGAGAGGACCGCGAGCATCTCCTCTGGAACTGCCCGGAGAACGGCCTCCAGGGCAGTACGTCGTCGTGGTAGTCGGCGGTTCCCGTGGTGACGGCGTCCCACAGCCCACGCGTCTGCAGGATGGCCTTCATCAGGAGAGACCAGCTGCCGTAGTTGCTCCGGGTCAGTGTTGGGAACACCGTTGGGAGGGCCACCTCGCATCTCTGCGCCACCGGCGCGGCGATCTCGCGCCCGCGGATGGTGCGGCTATGCCTAGCTCTCGGAGACCGCGACAGTGTGCGCCCGCGCGTCGGCGACGGAATCCGGGACCCATCGCCGGAGCCCTTCTGTGACTCATCACCGGAGCCCTTCCAGGGCCCCTTGCTTCCCGCCATGATCGTCGGATCGTACTAGCGGCTCTGATGCCAATTGAGAGCACCGATCGCACACACACACACACACACACACACGCACAAGAGAGAGAGAGAGAGCTCAGGGACAGGAGTTTGCGTTGCGAACACTTGCAACTTTTCTGTATTCCATCTTCTCCTCTTATTCGGTTACAGAAAGGAAACGACACTACAAGAAATATGCTCATTCATGACCTTCTCGTAGTGACCGTGGGTGAATTAGTCATAAATCTATGACCATTTGAGACAAATTGGTCAAAAGCTGTTCGGGGGGGGCTCCAAACGCTGAACAATAACGACCATTTTGGTCAGAAAGGTCGTAATTTCCTTATACGAAATGGTCATAAAGCAGACAGTAGTAGTCCGCTGCCTTATTTCTAGCTGATCACGACCAATATAGATGGTCATAGCCTTGTAAATTGTGGTGGGCTGCTACGACTAGGCGCCACGTCATCAGTTTTGCCTATGTGTCATGTCCATGTGTCAATTTTTGCCCTAGGTTGTGAAGCAACCTATATTTCTGTCATTCCCAAAATTCCCAAAAAAATCTCATAAATTCTTTGGGTCATTTCTTCATCAAATATGTGAAAAACCTTCCTTGCCTAGTTCAAAAATAATTCGACAATATTCATTTTCCTATTCTATTCAGAACAACACTTTGTGAAGGAACTACAATTTATATATTCTTGATTGCCCTCAAAAATTTTGGGCACTATTTCCTATCCAAAGCATTGCCTCATGACAAAATTCAGCTTCATTTGCCCAGTAAATCTTCCTTGGCAAATTTCCAAAGTTTTTGTTCACCTAGAACCTTTGTGAAACAAGTACTAGCTATGCATATCCTAATGAGTTGAATTTTTGCCACATATTCTTTATGCCTATGTAACTTACCTACACCAAATTTGAGCTCAGTTCATTTAGCCAATTTCTCTCACTAATTTTCCAAATTTTCTGTCCAGAGAAGAGCATTGTGAAGGAAGTGCTATTTATCAATTCTCGGTTGCCCTCAAAATTTTTGGGCCCTCTTTCCTATCCAAATCATTGCCTCGTGACAAAATTCACCTCCATTTGCCCAGTAAATCTTCCTCGGCAAAGTTCCAAAGTTTTTGTCCACCTAGAACCTTTGTGAAAGAAGTTCTAGCTATGCATATCCTAATGAGTTGAATTTTTTCCACATATTCTATATGCCTATGTAACTTATCTACACCAAACATGAGCTCAATTCATTTAGCCAATTTCTCTCACTAATTTTCCGAAGTTTATGTCCAGAGAAGAGCCTTGTGAAGGAAATACCACTTTGGCATGTCCAAGTGGTATCCATTTTCTACAGTGCTTTCCTATGCCCAAGTAACCATCCTCCACCAAATTTCAGCTCAATCCATTCATTATTTTGAGCCCAGCTTTAACATTCGTATTTATGTCCAGTGGGTACTTTGCAAAGCAAGTACCACCTAGGGTCCTCCTTTTGAGTTGAAAATTTGTGAAGACAGTGTTCTTAGTAACTGACCTTCCTTAGCAAAAACTCACGCCCATTAGCTATGTGCATTTCCTGTACCACTAATCAAACACTTGGCTTCTAATTCATGTTTGAGCATAGATCTGTCTCCTCGTGAGAATATTATGTTGTAATTTTATTCTTAGGACCTACCTAGGGAGTGCCCAACCCACTAGACATGCCTAGGCTGCCCAGAATGCATGGCAACGCCACGGTCACGAGGTGACCACGCGGCGGGCATGCGAGTTTACGCGCTCTGGAGTTGGGGCCCTTGGCCACCGTCCAAACCTCGATGTATCGCCACCAAACCATGTATTTCTGATTAATTAGGTACTTGTGTAACTAGAAATGATTTTTGGAAAAAATAAATAGCAAACTATAAGGCAACTGCAGTTCAAATTTGACCCGCTTCCAACTGAATCGGCGGAAATTTATCTTTTTCACGAGAGGTGGATCAAAACTTTTGACACCCAACCATTTTGTCAATTGTGCATTAAATATGTCCTAGTATTTTATAAAATTGATTTGGTCCAATTTTGCAACAAATATATGGGAGGTTCTTCACAAAAAGAATTCATTTTGGGCACTCAAAAAATGGAAAATGAAATTTTCGTCCAAATAAAATGAAAACCTCCTTAGGCAACATTGTTTGCCATTCCAAGATGCACCCTTATGCATCATATAAGATCATTTGAACAAACTATGTCATGAATGTGGCCATAAGATTGAGCATTTGGGTTGAAAGCCATGCATCTTCACACTTGATAGCTCGTTTCTGAAAACACTTTTTTAAAACAATTGCCATATTACAAGTTTATAATTTTTTGCTGGTAACTTGGTCACATATAATGATACAATGCGAATGTTTTCCAATTTTTTGAATTTTTTAAATTTTTTATGCCCGTTTCAAAATGCGGTCAAAACGGCGGGAATGGCCGTTCCTAGCTAGTGGTTGAATCTTGGAATTTTTTTTGGTGTTTCTATGATAAAATAGATACTTATGTACCTAGAAATTATTTTTGGAAAAAATAAAGAGCAAACTACAAGGTAGCTATAGTTCAAATTTGACCCGCTTCCAACTGAATCGACGGAGATTTGTCTTTTTCACGAGAGGTGGATCAAAACTTTTTACACCCAACCATTTGGTCAATTGTGCATTAAATATGGCCTAGTAGTTTAGAAAAATTATTTGGTCCAATTTTGCAACAATTATTTCGTAGGTTGTTCACAAAAAAATCTCCTTTCGGGCACTCAAAAAATGGAAAATGGTTTTTTCGTCCAAAGAAAATGAAAACTTCCTTAGGCAATATTGTTTTCCATTCCAATATGCATCCCTGTGCACAATATGAGATCATTTAAACAAACTATGCCATGAATGCGGCCATAAGATTGATCATTTGGCTTGAAAGCCATTGATCTCCACACGTGATAGCTCGTTTCTGAGAACACTTTTTTAAAATATTTGTCGTATTACAAGTTTATTATTTTTCCTGGGAACTTGGCCACATATAATGACACAATGCGAAGGTTTCCCATTTTTTTGATTTTTTTTGAATTTTTTATGCCCGTTTCAAAATGCGGTCAAAACGGATGGAATGACCGTTCCTAGCTAGTGGTTGAATCTTGGAATTTTTTGGTGTTTCTCTGATTAAATAGATACTTGTGTACCTAGAAATGATTTTTGGAAAAAATAAATACCAAACTACAAGGCAGCTACAGTTCAAATTTGACCCGCTTCCAACTGAATCGACGGAAATTTGTCTTTTTCACGAGAGATGGATCAAAACTTTTTACACCCAACCATTTGGTCAATTGTGCATTAAATATGGCCTAGTATTTTAGAAAAATGATTTGGTCCAATTTTGCAACAATTATTTGGTAGGTTCTTCACAAAAAACCCTCCTTTTGGGCACTCGAAAAATGGAAAATGGTTTTTCACAATGTTTTTTTGTGCAAAGAAATAAAACCCCCATCCCAATATACACACATGTGCACAATATTGGATCATTTTCACAAAATATGATCCAATTTTTCATCAAAGATTTCATATGTTTTAAAAAAATTATTTTTACACTCAGAAAATGAACTTAAATTCTCATTGGTGGAAAGGTGTGTGCCACGGATCGATGACGTGGCACACATCCATCCATCCATCCACATCCACATCCGGCAGCCCCGCACACCACTCCTCGTACCCTCCTCTCTCTCCCCCGTGGGCCGCACACCCTCTCTCGTGGAGCAAACCTTCGATCCAGACTCCTCCCCTCGCCGCCACCCACCTCTCCCCCGCCGCCACCCACCTCCACCACCCCCTCCCCTCCTCCTCGTCGAGCCTCGGTCTGGCCAGATCCATCCAATCCACACACGGATCTGGCCTAACCATCCCGCGGCTGCGGCGGCAGGTCACCAGGACGGCGGTTGGAACAGACCTCGACGACGGCGGGTACCAAGAGTCATTGTTGCACCAACCGCGCACGTCACAACGGAGGACGGGGCTTGACGGATCACCACCTCACCGATGTGGTCACTGCCGCCTCTGCCAGAGCAGCAAATGTTGTGCTTGTTGCTGGACCAGCGGGTGCTGGGTGAGCCGCATCGCATGACTGGGTCAACTCCAATGGCCCTGGTGCTGCCGGCGATGAGGCGTCGGACGATCGGCCCGTGTGGCGGGCGGCGGTGCTCGCACTGGCAAAGGAGATGCGTGCGTTCACGCGCAAGCCCCCCCCCCAGGAATCCTGTGTACACGGCCAAGATGACCACGCCGCTCGCAGCCCCGTCCGGGCCATCCTCATTACCGTCCTCGCCTTAGAGTTCAGCATCGGTCAGTCTCTTTCTTTTCTTTCTGAGAACTATCGATCGATGAAGGTGTTTGTGCCTGCTCAAATTAATGTCTGAATGTGCCAAATCTGCTGCTATGTATAGGAACTAAAACCTGCTGCTCTGAAGGTGCCAGCATCAGTGAGGGAATTTATCAATGGTGGGTTCAGTACAATATCTGCTACTATGTTATTTGCAGCCAGAGAAGATATATGTTCATGCCATTTTCTTAACTGTGTCACCCGTTTTGAAACAAACAAATTATAGGCATGCATGAGTAGTGCACCGACGCATGTTAGTGTATCTTACCAGAGATGGACAAAGTCTTTTTGCGTAATTATGCCTGAACATGATGATCGTGTGGGTGCAAATAAATGGAAGTCAAAATGCTTTTGGCTGTGACTTACTATTCCTTAGCCTATATGCATGTCTTAGTTAAACTTGAAAATAATTGTTTTCTCCTATGATGTTATGTGATTCAGTAATAAATTAGTTGACTCGAATATTTCTTGTTTTGATCAGTCTTGTTAAAAATATGACCTTCATTGAATACTCTACTCTTTATATGTCGCTCAAGGATTCCCCGTCGTAGCTTTTGTTCTTGTTTTTGTTCAATATACATTTATATGTTAGTCTAGTTATTAGATTGATTTTAGAATGTTCATCCAACTTTTGTTGATCTAAGAAACATCTTGCATGCTATAGAAGTCATATTAGCTAAACTTGGCTTGTAGTTGTCTCTATGAAAGTGGTTGTATTTTGATTTTATCTATTGGTTTGCTGCAGTGGAATGCTCATCACCTCGTAGGGAAGATCTGAACCAAGTGAATGCAAGGATGTTTTGGCAATGTCTAGCTCAATCTCACCTTCGAGAAAATGTAATATTTTTCCTTCGGAGTTAGTCTACACTATCCAGGTTGTATGCTACTACTAAGATCCCATCAAGGTAATGCTCTTCCCCCACATCTTAATCTGCAAGAAAAGTATAAACAAGATTCAAGTGAGCGGTCTTCATGGGGTTGCTTGTTCATATGATTTGTTCATGTGCTTCATTTTGTAATTCCAGTCAAGTAAAGGCTAAAGAAACATGCTATCCGCAAACTGAAGTTTTGCAACCATGTTAATATTTAATTGCCAAGACTCTTCTGGGAGGATTAAGTTTATCTCTGTAACTAGCTGTTAGCATTTTCCTGTTCAACAATAAAGGTTGACTCACTACAGGAAATGGTTCTGATTGTTACTCCTTCGATTCAAACTCGTGAATTAAGTTAAAGTCTACATATGAGGTTTTGTTTCAGCCATGCATACTTTGTGTGAATGTGTTATTTGTGTTGAGGTCAACTTATAGTTTGCAATGATCAATGTGGTTTGGTGGTATATGAGCTGTGTTGTGTTGCGGTGCTCATGTCGGTGCTGTTTATTTTACTGTGTTAAAGATATATGATTCACATCTCTTCATGTTGGAAGTTATTAATGTGAGTTTTTTTTGCACAAAGTGTTGAGCTAACACAAGAATAATCTTGCAATTCCTGAAATTTCTATGGGAGCATGTCTTAGCCTTGTGTTAATTGCTGAATGTAAAACCTCCATTTATATTTTGTTTGCTCATATTTTGTGTGCTTTCTTATGTTTGATTGTTCCAATTACCAGGATGATCTGAAGCACTAAGAAGAAGTGAATGGCAGAAGAAGCTTTGTTTCTCATTGATGTTATGTGTGATCAACTAAAATTTGCCCATCTCGTCCAATCTTTGTAGAACTATGTTGTGTGCGCCTGTGCACTTGTTGGGTCTTTTTGCTGTGCACTTGTGCACTTGTTGGACCTTGGACCTTGATATGTACAGGAGTTAATGGATGATGTATTGTTTTTCATGTGATGTGTTACTGAAATGAAATATACAATTTATCTGCAATATTGTATTCGTTTGTACTTGTTTTCATACGTGAGATATGCATGCTTATGAAAAAAATGCATCAGCCCAAATAATCAGACCATTTCAATAAAAAAATAGGTATTGGGCCATGCCCATGTGGGCTAGATTGGTGGACTGGGCTATGAAATTTATGATGATTCCATTTGGTCACTAACAATGCCACGTCAGCTCAGCCACGTTAGATCCTACGTGGCTCAGTCAAGTGGGTAGTGACCTTTCTGAAATTTTGGTCGTTAGTCTAGCTACGACCAAAACTCCAAAAAAGGTCAAGTTTGTTCGTTCTTGACGGCCAATTGTTGACCCTCTGAATTTGGTCAAAAAAAGGTCAATAAACGGTAAATATGACGAATCAACGACCAAAATGGGGAGTCATAATTGATTGTATTTCTTTAGTGCGAGGCCACTAACAGCCCGAGAAAACAGCCTCGCCGAGCCACAACGATTGCGCCATCCCACGATCCAGCTCGTGCGGGGTGTGGACTACTTCAAAGGAAAAAAAACTTCCTAACAAACTTATCTACTCAGCTATCTAAGCAACGTTTATTTTCCTGCTAAGACTAAACTGACGATCACACAAGGTTTAAGTCCACAGCTACGTGCACGAGGGGGAGCGGATCGATGTAGGGTGTTTTGTCTCCTTCCGTGCCACTTCGCCAGGATTGAATATCGTCTACCGGTGATCGGCTCGTCTCGCGGTGTTCCGACGAACGCTGATGAGGCGGCGGGGCGTATGGGCCGTGCAGATCAGGAGAAAGTAGCTGCGGTACACGGGGACAAGGTGGATATGGTCGTGCACGGGCCACCTCGACCGCCACCACGAGCGGACGCAGGACCAGGGGTGCTCAGGTGTAACCCCGGCCGCCATGACCTAGATCCTCGGCACGTGGGAGCGGCGAACATCGACCTCCTAGATCTTCCAAAAGCTAGGGTTTCAGCCTACGCCCGAGGTACTAACTCGCCGCTGCCGTGCTCTCACTCCGCGTTTTCAGATCTGGACGAGTGCCTGCTCCATCTCTGGGAGGCGCCGCAGAGGAGAGAAACTAGGGTTCATCCCTCTTTTTCCTGGTGGGAGGGCAAGATTCACGGCGACGCACAATCCTTTGCTCTTGTCGCCGCTTCCCCACCTCCACCAAAACTTCCAAATCCCAGACAAGGTCATGAAGGCGGTGAGATGAGGGGGAATGGCTTCGGCGCTGGCAGGCATGGTCGCGGGGCGGGGCGTTTCAACCACGGCGGCGGCCGTGGCCGGGACAACAACGTATGGAAGCGCAAGGAGGACGTGGTGCTGTCCTCGACCACCAGGACATCTGGCTCCAGCGACACGGGCTTCGACAAGTAGAACGCCACGGTGGGAGCAGGTTGATCTGGGACGACGCGTCCAGATCACTGGTCAGCTGCTATCGACAGCGACGGCGGGGACAAGACCACACGCCGGCCTCAGGGGAAGTCGCCTGCGCCTACTGCGAGGCGAGACCCACACACCCACGCTGGTAACCCTAAATCTACCCCTGATGCGTGCTAGATCTGCAATACTGCTGGTCATTACACTGCTAGATGCCCTCAGGCCTTGTGCTAGCATTGTAAGAAGAAATGCCATTTGTCTGTGATTTGCACTGATTTACTGCCTTGGGATTGCATTCCTGCTATGTGTGGTTTCTAGTCTAAGGGGCAAGGTTTATGTTATTTTCCTGATTATAGTGTGGAGGGACAACCACAGAGAGAGAATACCAATGTGCTCATCACTATTGTAGAGGGAGTTATATCTAAGCAAGATTTGCAGGATGATATGGGGGTGTATATTGGGCAGGGTGGAGATGCTCTCCTCATCCCATAGCCCCTAACAAATATGTCATGAGGTTTCCTAATGTGGGAGAGGTTGAGCGTGCTCTTTTTGTGGAGTACATAAATCTCAAGAAGCACTAAACAGTGGTCAGGATCACTCTATGGTCTGATGACATGGATTGTGAGGGTTTACTTGAGATTGCCTTGGTCAAGATTAGTAAGATTCCTCTGAATAATAGATGTGACAAGAACGTGGCCTTTGCTGGTGGCCTTGTTGGGGTGACTCTTGAAATTGATATGTCACCAATTAAGCGTCCCTCGTCAGTCCGAGCTAAAATTGGGTGCTGTAGTATTGCTAATCTTCTTGGTTCTGCTGAGGGTTACATGGTGGGGGTGATTTTAAAAATTCCAATACGAAGTGGAAGAGGTCCTGGTGAGAAATCCAGCAAGGGAAGAAGATATTGTGCATATAAAAAATGATCAGAAAGATAACCTGACCTCTACCCCGAAAACAAAGAGACAAGATCAGGTTACTGAGTCATCTAAGAGTACTCATGCTCCTGCTGAGCATGGTACATCTGCTTTCAGGCGAGGGAAGGCTTGTCACCTACTTCCTCTTGAAAAAGAGATCGAAAAAGAGGAGGATAATGAGCTGTCAGACTCCTATGAAAGCGACGATGATAAGACTCTGTTTATTGAAAAGTTGGCCAATGAGAATTCTTCTCAAGAGGTACATGAATTGAAGTCAGATGAAAAAACAAGCTTTGATCGTGAGGAAATAGTGCCTGACATGGGTACTAATATACAGACAGTACAGGTGAATATAGTTACTTCGACAAAGAAAAAAATTCTTATGCAGAAGTAGTAACTAGTGTTTCACAGGTCTCTGAAGTTACAGGAGAGGTGGATCCAAAGCTGAAGGTATCAGATGACTACCTGCTACACTTACCATCTCATGATTGTGATGATGAAATCATCCCCACGCCGCAGTTAATCCCTGAGATTAACCTCGGGTTCGGTGTTCGATGTGGTCAGTGGGGATAGGGAGACATGATGGCAAAAGCTATGGATGTGGTCAAGAAGAAAATTTTGGAAGGTAACTCTCACAACCCTAGAAAAAATTTGTTTGCTGCTTTGGGGGATGCTGAGTTAATTAGTAGAGCTATTAAGATGGGGGTTCTCATTCCAGACGATCATTTTACTTGCATAATTATTCTGCATGAGATAGATGATGTTAGAGAAAATCTGTTAAATAAACAAAATAATATTGGTAAGGAACATGAGAAAGAGGATGACCTGGTGGTCACTAATGGGTTGGGAAAGCAAGCCAACTTAGCCTATCTTGGTTAGAACAAGATGAATATTGTGGTGAGGATTTCTGTTCTTCTAAATATGGGAGAAGAAACAAAAAAGGCAGGTCAGCTGTCAAGCTATCTAGGCCTGTGACTAGAAGCCAAAAGAAAATGACAGCAGACAATAAAGATATTGGTAACTCTGCCCTGGCCCCTGGCAGGGTTACCGGGTCCAAAAAAAAACCGTTCCAAATGAGAGGTCTCATTTGGAACTATAGAGGGGTGGGAAAGAAAGGAATGGCCACCTGCCTCTCTACTTAATAAGTGACCATTCCCTTGATTTCCCGGGTCTCCAGGAAACCATGAAGAAAAATTTCTCCCCTAAGTGTATGAGAAAACTTGATCCTTTTAATAGCTTTGAGTGGGTCTGGATCCCCTCATGTGGCAAATCTGGTGGAATTATAGCAGGAGCTAGAAGAGATATCTTGGACATAAAGACTAGCAAAAAAGGGAAGTATATGATACATCTTGATCTGATTGATAGGAGAAAGAAGACTGACTGGAGCCTACAGGTGGTGTGTGGCCCATCTCATGAAGATATGAGGGAGGAGTTCCTTCTAGAACTTGCTCAATTCTTCTCTGATATGGACAAACCTTATATAGTTGGGGGAGATTTTAACATTTTGAGGCATGGGTGAGAGAAAAATAAAAAGCTACATGGACATAAATCTATGGACATGTTCAACTCTGTTATCAATTCTTTTGCCCTGAGGGAGATTTACTGTAGTGGATGGAAGTATACTTGGACTAATAACCAGACCCATCCCACTTTGGAAAAACTAGACAGGATCTTGATGTCTAGTGACTGGGAAAACTTATTTCCATTGGTGACTGTTAGAAAGTTGGTTAGAGAACTATCTGACCATAATCCTCTGCTATTCTCCTCAGGAGACATGGGCAAGGAAGCACCTAAGCCCAGAGTTTAGGTTTGATTTGTCCTGGCTTAAGAATGAGGAATTATTGCCTTTGGTAGAGAAAATCTGGAACAAAGTTGTCAAAGCTGATGATCCTGTAGATATCCTCAACATTAAGCTGAAAAGGTTCAAAACTTTTTTTAAAGGGTGGGGCTCTCACAAATATGGCTATGGCAAGAAAAGGAAGGAGGAGCTCAGAGTAGAATTATCCACCCTTGAGGAGCTAGAGGAGGAGGGACCACTAACCCATGAGATGTATAACAGAAAAGTGGATATTAACTTTGAACTTCATGAGATTCTGGTGAATGAGGAGATTTTCTAGCTCCAGGAATCCCATGAGCGCTGGCTGCTCAAAGGGGATTTGAATACAGACTATTTTCATAAAATTGCAAATGGGCGGAGAAGGAAAAATACTATCCATGCGCTCAAATGCGGTGACATGGAGATAGAGGGTACTGACGACCTAATATCACATGCCACTGGGTTCTATAAGAATATTTTTGGCCCAGCGCAAGGCAACATTTTTCACATGGATCCTGCTTCATGGGGGGAATCGGAAAAGCTCACTCAAGATGATAATGAGGACCTGACTAGGGCTTTCCCGGAGGAGGAGGTGAACGAGGCCCTATTTGCCATGGACGCTAATAGAGCACCTGGCCCCGATAAATTGTCAAAAAACACATCATGCGGTTGTTTAGTCACTTCCATGCTAGGACGCTTGATGTGCAGCGTCTTAATTATGGAGTGATTACTCTTCTTCCTAAAGTGTCGGGAGCTGAACGCATACAGCAGTTCTGTCCAATCTATCTTCTTAGATGTCCTTATAAGTTGATCACAAAAACTATGGATCGAGGAGTGGAAAAATATGCTGGCAAGCTGATTAGCTTGTCACAAAATGCATTTGTCAAGGGGAGGAATACAATGGATGGGATCATGACGCTCCATGAGCTCCTCAATTACACCCATGTCAAGAAAAAAATAGGGGTGGTGCTTAAATTCGACTTCGAGAAAGCATATGACAAAGTAAATTGGGGGCTCTTGTTGGATTGCCACATAATGAAGGGGTTCAATGAGAATTGGTTTGGATGGGTGAAGCAAATCTTGTACAACGGATTAGTTAGTATAAAGCTAAACAATTCTGTGGGCCCGTACTTTCAAAGTGCTGAGGGAGTGCGTCAAGGAGACCTCCATTCCCCCTTCCTGTTTAACCTAGCTGTAGAATGTTTAAAGAAAATGATTAGCAAAGTACAGCAGAATGGTCTCCTAACTGGGCTCGCAGCTAATCTTATCCCAAACGGGGTGGATGCCTTGCAGTATGCAAATGACACGATCATTTCCCTTGATCACGATGTGAATAAGGCAATTAATCTGAAAATCCTTTTATACATGTTTGAATTGATGTCTAGGCTGAAAGTGAACTTCCAGAAGAGTGAGATTCTGACTATCGGGGGGCATACTAACATAGACAACATATATGCTGAGATTTATAACTGTGAGATTGGACACTTCCCAATCAAATATTTGGGTATGCCTGTGAGTTTTACCTCTCTAAAGGACTCGGTGTGGGAGTTTATTATAGACAAGTACCTAAAGAGTTTTGGGACCTGGATTGGTCATGCTGCATCTAGTGGAGGCAAACTTACTTTGCTAACCTCGTTGATGTCACAGCTCTTGCTCTATCCCATGTCCATGTGGCTTATGAGCAAAAAAATTATAGAGAAACTGGATAAGCACCGTAGAAAATGTTTCTGGCAAGGATGCAATAAGAAAAATAGGTATTATCTAGTTAAATGGATGAGGGTCTGTAGATCGAAAGATAAAGGAGGGCTGGGTGTCAAAGATCTTAGGAAGCAAAATATAAGCCTCATGGTGAAGTGGTGGTGGAAATTAGAAACCCAGGCTCGGGTTTGGCAAGATTTGGTGAAGGCCCGATACTTGTCTAGCAAATCTATGACAACTGTGAATCCTAGGCAATCTGACTCTCCATGTTGGAAAGCTCTTTTGAAAATCAGAGAGCTGTACATGGTGGGGAGGATGGTCAAATTAGGGTGCAGCGACCTAACCAGGGTGTGGACAGACCCGATTGAGGGGCTGCCTCCTCTTAACTTGGTGTTCCCTCAGTTGTTTGAGATCTGTACAGATCAGGACTGCACGGTTCAAAAATTTGGCGAGGTGGTGGCTTCGACCTTCTTCAGCCGGCATCTTTGCCCTAATCTGAGTGGTCAATGGGATAAGATGCGGGAGCAAATTTTGGAGCTGAAAACTACAACCGGTAAAGATGTGGTGTTTTGGGGTTTGAGCAAGAATGCAAAATACTCCACTAGATCTATGTATAAATGGATGGAAAAGCCTCTTTAAGGATGCAATTATAGATGGATCTGGGAGGCAAAGCTGCCTCTTAAAATTCAGATATTTTTGTGGCAAATGGCACAAGATGTGGTGCTTACTAGAGCGGTAATGAAAAGAAAAACTGGTCGGGGAACCCTGTGTGTTCCTTCTGCAACAACGTTAAAACATCGTCTCACATGTTCTTTACCTGTCCTGTGGCGTGTGTGGCCTGGAGGGCTATAGGGGTTGTGTTGGGGACTGAACTATGCCCGAATAACTCTTGGTAATTCTATGTGTGGTGCAATATATTCTTACGTGATGGGTCTAGATTCTATACTGTTGGTTTGGCAGTAGTAACTTGGGCTATCTGGCTCGTGTGAAACAAAGCTGCCTTTGAGAAAAAGTTGATCAAATATCCTTTTGAGATTGTGTTCTCGGCTTGTTCTTTCCTTTTGTATTGGGCAGGTCTGTAGCCGGAGGGAGAAGCAACAAAGATGCGACAACACTAATAGAAAACAGGACCTTTGGTCCAGGCCAGATAAGCCATTTAGTTCCGGTTCAGTCATGAACCGGGACCCATGGGGGCATTGGTCCCGGTTCGTGAGGCCAGGGGGCCTGCCGGGCCTCGTGGGGGCATTGGTCCCGGTTCATCTGGCCCCTTTGGTCACGTTTGGTGGGACAAACCGGGACCAATGCGCCTCGCTCCTGGCCCACCACCATTGGTCCCGGTTGGTGGCACGAACCGGGACAAAAGTGTGTCCTTTAATTCCGGTTCAAGCCACGAACCGGGACCAATAATGTGCCTATATATACCCCCTCACCGGCGAGCAGAGCACTCCACACTGCTCTGTATTTTCTGGCCGGCGAGGGGAGGGCTTTGTGGTGCTCTAGCTCACCTCCTATGCACATGAGGTGTTTGATGGAATGCCTGAGCCACACTACTTAAGCTTTCTCCTCTCCAAGCTCGACCTCCAAGCTCCATTTTCCTCAATATTTGTCTAGGTTTAGCGGTCCGTCACGTCGCGTTCGCATGTTCACCGCCGTCGATCGCCCGCGCCGATCTCGTTGTGCGGCACCACCGTGGTGAGTCTCTTGTTCTTATCTTCTTTCTGAAAGGAAAAAAATCTTACTTCTATGTTTAGATAGATGCTACGTCTTGAGCTTGTGTTGGTTTCCCTTGAAGAGGAAAGGGTGATGCAGCAATAGTAGCGTAAGTATTTCCCTCAGTTTTTGAGAACCAAGGTATCAATCTAGTAGGAGGCTCCTCACAAGTCCCACACACCTACACAAACAAACAAAGAACTCGCAACCAACGCGATAAAGGGGTTGTCGATCCCTTCACAGCCACTTGCGAAAGTGAGATCTGATAGAGATAATATGATAAGATAAATATATTTTTGGTATTTTATGATATAGATTGGAAAAGTAAAGATGGAAATAAAGGTAGATTGAAAGCGTATATGATAAAAGATAGACCCGGGGGCCATAGGTTTCACTAGAGGCTTCTCTCAAGAGAGCATAAGTAATACGGTGGGTGAACAAATTACTGTCGAGCAATTGATAGAAAAGCGAATAATTATGAGATTATCTAGGCATGATCATGTATATAGGCATCACGTCCGTGACAAGTAGACCGCCTCCTGCCTGCATCTACTACTATTACTCCACACATCGACCGCTATCCAACATGCATCTAGAGTATTAAGTTCATAAGAACAGAGTAACGCTTTAAGAAATATGACATGATGTAGAGGGATAAACTCATGCAATATGATATAAACCCCATCCTTTTATTCTCGATGGCAACAATACAATACATGCCTTGCTGCCCCTGCTATCACTGGGAAAGGACACCGCAAGATTGAACCCAAAGCTAAGCACGTCTCCCATAGATCAATCTAGTAGGCCAAACCAAACCGATAATTCGAAGAGACTTGCAAAGATAACTCAATCACACATAATAGAATTCAGAGGAGATTCAAATATTTCTCATAGATAAACTTGATCATAAACCCACAATTCATCGGATCTCGACAAACACACCGCAAAAAGAGTTACATTGAATAGATCTCCACAAGAGAGGGGGAGAACATGGTATTGAGATCCAAAAAGAGAGAAGAAGCCATCTAGCTAATAACTATGGACCTGAAGGTCTGTGGTAAGCTACTCACAACTCATCGGAAGGGCTATGGTTTTGATGTAGAGGCCCTCCGTGGTGGATTCCCCCTCCGGCAGAGTGCCGGCGATGGCTCTAAGATGGGATCTCGCGGA
Organism: Triticum aestivum; assembly: GCF_018294505.1. NCBI lineage: Eukaryota > Viridiplantae > Streptophyta > Magnoliopsida > Poales > Poaceae > Triticum > Triticum aestivum. The sequence continues at coordinate 11,573,236 of NC_057798.1, forward strand.
TACAGAAGGTTATGGTGGCGGAAATATTTCTTCGGTGGCTCCCCTGATGGTTTCGGGGTACATGGGTATATATAAGAGGAAGAAGTACATCGGTGGACGCCCGAGGGGCCCACGAGACAAGGGGGCGCGCCCTACAGGGGGGGCGCCCTCCACCCTCATGGCCGCCTCAGGAGCTTCTTGACTTGCACTCCAAGTCCTTTGGATCACGTTTGTTCCAAAAATCATGCTCCCGAAGGTTTCATTCCGTTTGGAATCCGTTTGATATTCCTTTTCTTTGATATACTGAAATAGGAAAAAAACAGCAATACGGGTTGGGCCTCCGGTTAGTAGGTTAGTCCCAAAAATGATATAAAAGTGTAAAGTAAAGCCCATAAACATCCAAAACAGGTAATATAATAGCATGGAACAATCAAAAATTATAGATACGTTGGAGACATATCAAACATCCCCAAGCTTAATTCCTGCTCGTCCTCGAGTAGGTAAATGATAAAAACAGAATTTTTGATGTGGAATGCTACCTAGCATAATTCTCAATGTATTTCTCTTTATTGTGGCATGAATGTTCAGATCCAGATGATTCAAAATAAAAGTTCATACTGATATAAGAAATAATAATACTTCAAGCATACTAATCAAAGCAATCATGTCTTCTCAAAATAACATGGCTAAAGAAAGTTTATCCCTACAAAAACATATAGTTAGTCTATGCTCCATTTTCGTCACACAAAAATGCTCCCATCTTATACACCCCCGATGACAAGCCAAGCAATTGTTTCGTACTTAAATAATCTCAAACTTTTTTAACTTTCGCGCAATACATGAGCGTGAGCCATGGATATAACACTATGGGTGGAATAGAATATAATGATGTGGATTGTGTGGAGAAGACAAAAAGGAGAAAGTCTCACATTGACGAGGATAATCAACGGGCTATGGAGATGCCCATCAATTGATGCCAACATGAGGAGTAGGGATTGCCATGCAATAGATGCACTAGAGCTATAAATGTATGAAAGCTCAACAAAAGAAACTAGTGGGTGTGCATCCAACTTGCTTGCTCACGAATACCTAGGGCATTTGAGGAAGCCCATCGTAGGAATATACAAGCCAAGTTCTATTATGAAAAATTCCCACTAGTATATGAAAGTGACAACATATGAGACTCGCTATATGAAGAACATGGTGCTACTTTGAAGCACAAGTGTGGAAAAAGATAGTAACATTGCCCCCCTTTTTTCGTTTTCTTTCTTTTTTTTCTTTTTTTTCTTTGGCCTTTCCTTTTTTTTCTTTGGCCCTCCCTTTTTTTCTTTTTTTTCTTTGGCCTTTCATTTTTTTTGGCCTTTTTTTTCTTTGGCCTTTCTTTTTTCTTTGGCCTTTCCTTTTTTTTCTTTAGGGATAATGCTCTAATAATGATGATCATCACACTTTTATATATTTACAACTCATGAATTACAACTCGAAACTAGAACAAGATATGACTTCTATATGAATGCCTCCGGCAGTGTACCGGGATGGGCAATGAATCAAGAGTGACATGTATGAAAAGATTATGCATGGTGGCTTTTCCACAAATACGATGTCAACTACATGATCATGCAAGGCAATATGACAATAGTAATGTATGTCATGATGATAAATGGAACAATGGAAAGTTGCATGGCAATATATCTTGGAATGGCTATGGAAATGCCATAATAGGTAGGTATGGTAGCTGATTTGAGGAAGATATAAGGAGGTTTATGTGTGATAGAGCTTATCGTATCACGGGGTTTGGATGCACCGGTGAAGTTTGCACCAACTCTCAAGGTGAGAAAGGGTAATGCACGGTACCGAAGAGGCTAGCAATGATGGAAGGTGAAAGTGCGTATAATCCATGGACTCAACATTAGTCAAAAGAACTCATATACTTATTGCAAAAATCTACAAGTCATCAAAAACCAAGCACTACGCGCATGCTCCTAGAGGGATAGATTGGTAGGAAAAGACCATCGCTCGTCCCCGACCACCACTCATAAGGATGCACAATCTAAGAACACCTCATGTTTCAAATTTGTTACACAACTTTAACCATACATGCATGCTACGGGACTTGCTAACTTCAACACAATCATTCTTTAAATTCATAATCACCCAACTAGCATGACTCTAATATCATTACCTCCATATCTCAAAACAATTATCAAGTCATAGCATCAAATTCACTTTCTATGATAGTTTTTATTATACCCAACTTGGATGCTCACTATTCTAGGACCAATTTTATAACCATAGAAAATACCATGCTGTTCCAAAAGACTCTCAAAATAATATAAGTGAAGCTTGAGAGATCAACAATTTCTTCAAAATTAAGCCACCGCCGTGCTCTAAAAGATATAAGTGAAGCACTAGAGAAAAAGTTATCTAGCTCAAAAATATATAAGTGAAGCACATATTCTAATAAATTCCAATCAAGTAGGCTTCTATCAAAAGGTGTGTACAACAAGGATGATTGTGGTAAACTAAAAAGCAAAGACTAGCTCCAAGCAAAACACATATCATGTAGCAAATAAAAATATAGCTCCAAGTAAAGTTACCAATGAACGAATACGAAAGAGGGGATGCCTTCCGGGGGCATCCCCAAGCTTAGGCTTTTGGATATACTTGAATATCCTTGTGTGCCTTGTGCATCTCCAAGCTTAGGCTTTTGCCACCTTATTCCATAGTCCATCAAATCTTTACCCAAAACTTGAAAACTTCACAACACAAAACTCAACAGGAAATCTCATAAGCTCCGTTAGTGCAAGAAAGAAAAACCACCACATAAGGTACTAAAATGAACTAATTATTTATTTATATTGGTGTTAAACCTACTGTATTCCAAGTTCTCTATGGTTCATACCCTTACATACTAGCCATAGATGCATCAAAATAAGCAAACGACACACGAAAGGCAGAATCTGTCAAAAACAGAACAGTCTGTAGCAATCTGTAACTTTCGTTTACTTCTGGAACTCCAAAAATCCTAGCAAAATAGAACATCCTAAGAAATTTGTCTATTGATCTACAGCAAAAATAATCAACACAAAAACACGTTTTTGTGATTTATTGATTTGTTTCTCCTGAGTGCAAAGTTTCTGTTTTTCAGCAGAATCAAATTAACTCATACCATAGGTTATCCTATAGGTTCTACTTGGCACAAACACTAAATAAAACATGAAAAAACATCTAAACAGAAAGTAGATGCAAAATTTATTACTAAACAGGAAAAAAAACAAAGAACACAAATAAAATTGGGTTGCCTCCCAACTAGCGCTATTGTTTAACGCCCCTAGCTAGGCATAAAAGCGAAGATAGATCTAAGTAGTGCCATCTTTCACACTTGGAAATAAAAGAGTGAATTTCCTTTCATTGGCGTTCATTCTTATATTTTGGGAAATCACATTACCATTAATGGAGGAAGTAAGATTAAGCACGTTATGGAAATTTTCATCTAAGCTAGCCTTCATGTCCTTGATAAATTCGTTCTGATAAAAACATAAGAGGGTGGTAGATTTAACATTATCATTCATGGGGTGCCCAAATATAGTTTTCATTTTTTCATAATTTTCTATAGCATCCCCTTCAAGAAAACCCCCTTCAAAAATAGAATCTAGAACTTGCTTGAAAGAAGCGGGCAAGCCAACATAGAAACTTTTTAAGAAACCTCAATTTGATACTGTGGCACATAACTGGCCCGAATTCTTAATAACCTATCCCAAGCATCTTTTAACGACTCATCAAGTAAATAACAAATGATTCTGGAGTCCTCTTTATCAAAACTATTTAGGTTCTCATTAGTAGCCTCAGTAGGTCTTTCTAAAGCATTGTTATTAAGGAGTTTAGAGAGAACAGAGGGACTATCCAAGGTACTAGAACTTGGAAGCACACCCTTAGCTCTTCTTGACTCAGCCATGGCAACGAAATAAATAACTAACACACGAGCACACAAAAAGGCAAGTGAAAGAGAGAGGAAGAAGAAGGTAAGCGGAAAAGAGAGGAGATCGGGAAAGAGAGGGTGAATAAAACGGCAATGGTGAAGTAGGGGAGAGGAAAACGAGAGGCAAATGGCAAATAATGTAAATGGGAGGGAGATGAGTTTGTGATGGGTACTTGGTATGTCTTGACTTGAGCGAAGACCTCCCCGGCAACGGCGCCAGAAATCGTTCTTGGTACGTCTTGAGCTTGCGTTAGTTTTCCTTGAAGAGGAAAGGGTAATGCAACAATAGTAGCATAAGTATTTCCCTCAGTTTTTGAGAACCAAGGTATCAATCCAGTAGGAGGCTCCTCACAAGTCCCACACACCTGCACAAACAAACAAAGAACTCGCAACCAACACGATAAAGGGGTTGTCAATCCCTTCACGGCCACTTGCGAAAGTGAGATTTGATAGAGATAATATGATAAGATAAATATTTTTTTGGTAGTTTATGATACAGATTGGAAAAGTAAAGATGCAAATAAAGGTAGATTGAAAGCGTATATGATAAAAGATAGACCCGGGGGCCATATATTTCACGAGAGGCTTCTCTCAAGATAGCATAAGTATTACGGTGGGTGAACAAATTATTGTCGAGCAATTGATAGAAAAGAGAATAATTATGAGATTATCTATGCATGATCATGTATATAGGCATCACGTCCGTGACAAGTAGACCAACTCCTTCCTGCATCTACTACTATTACTCCACACATCGACCGCTATCCAGCATGCATCTAGAGTATTAAGTTCATAAGAATAGAGTACCACTTTAAGAAAGATGACATGATGTAGAGGGATAAACTCATGCAATATGATATAAACCCCATCTTTTTATCCTCGATGGCAACAATACAATACGTGCCTTGCTAACCCTGCTGTCACTGGGAAAGGACACCGCAAGATTGAACCCAAAGCTAAGCACTTCTCCCATGGCAAGAAAGATCAATCTAGTATGCCAAACCAAACCGATAATCGAAGACACTTGCATAGATAACTCAATCACACATAAAAGAATTCAGAGGAGATTCAAATATTTCTCATAGATAAACTTGATAATAAACCCACAATTTATCGGATCTCGACAAACACACCACAAAAAGAGTTACATCAAATAGATCTCCACAAGAGAGGGGGAGAACATGGTATTGAGATCCAAAAAGAGAGAAGAAGCCATCTAGCTAATAACTATGGACCCGAAGGTCTGTGGTAAACTACTCACAACTCATTGGAAGGGCTATGGTGTTGATGTAGAGGCCCTCCATGGTGGATTCCCCCTCCGGCAGAGTGACGGCGATGGCTCCAAGATGGGATCTCGTGGATACAGAAGGTTTCAGTGGCGAAAATATTTCTTCGGTGGCTCCCCTGATGGTTTCGGGGTACATGGGTATATATAGGAGGAAGAAGTACGTCGGTGGACGCCCGAGGGACCCACGAGACAGGGGGGCGCGCCCTATAGGGGGGGCGCCCTCCACCCTCGTGGCCGCTCGGGAGCTTCCTGACTAGCACTCCAAGTCCTCTGGATCACTTTTGTTCCAAAAATCACTCTCCCGAAGGTTTCATTCCGTTTGGACTCCTTTGATATTCCTTTTCTTTGATATACTGAAATAGGCAAAAAAAAACAGCAATACGGGCTGGGCCTCCGGTTAGTAGGTTAGTCCCAAAAATGATATAAAAGTGTAAAGTAAAGCCCATAAACATCCAAAACAGGTAATATAATAGCATGCAACAATACAAAATTATAGATACGTTGGAGACCACTAGTAGAAAAAGGGTCAAATGTGAAGCACATTAGTGCCGGTTTGTAAAAAAACCGGCACTAATGTGATCAATAGTGCCAGTTCGTGGCTGCGATCAATTGTACCGGTTCGTGTTGAGCCTTTAGTACCGGTTCGTGCCACGAACCGGTACTAAAGGGGTAGTGGCAGGTTGGCGTCAGGCCGGGTCCCCACGAGCCCCTTTAGTACCAGTTCGTGCCACGAACCGGTACTAAAGGGGCCAATTTTCAAACTCCCCCCCCCCCCGTGTATCGCCATTTCAGTTTTGAAAAAATCAAAAGAAAATGATAAAAACTTAAAAAAATAAAATCCTTCGAGAGGTAGTTATATTACTATATCTACTAGTTAGGAAAATTTGAAAACTTAAATTTGGACATGTTTTGCAAAAAGTGTAGGAAAAAATGTAAAACGGCTATAACTTTTGCATACGATGTCGGAAAAAAACGTATAATATATCAAAAAATTCAGCACGAAAATCCACATCCGATGGACAACGCCTATGGCCTGTTTGGAATTTTTTAGAATCCTCAAATTCGAAAAGGAAAAAAAGATATGGTCAAATTTCAGTTTTTTTAAAAAAATTGGTTAAATTTGGTCAAACTACTTATTCAAGAAGTATTAATGTTACTACATAATTATTCAAGAATATTAGTGGTACTAAATAATTATTTCAATTTTTTGAATGTTGGTCAAACTATGGTCAAACTTATTCAAGAAATATTAGCGTTACTAAATAATTACAGTTTTTTAGAATAATAGTTTCAAACTCAAACGGTGAAATGTGTGACTTCATGCTCAAGCTAAACTCCTGAGGGTTAATAGGATTGACATCTTACTATTGTCAGGAAAACAACAAGTGCAGACTCGGAAACGAAGGAGAATAGAACCCGAAAGTTAAGCGTGCTCGTGCTGGAGTAGTGAGAGGGATGGGTGACCGGTCGGGAAGTTAGATGATTTGGAATGAGTGATCCACACTTGAGAAGTTAAGAGAGGTGATTAGAGACTAAATCATCAAATAATTCAGAAAAATTAAAAATAAAAAAATCAAATTTTTTTTCCAAAATTTTCAAAAAAAAGAAAACCTTTAGTACCGCTTGGTAACACCAACCGGTACTAAAGGTCCCCCATACTATGGCGCGAGCTCACGCCACGTGGTGGAACTTTAGCGCCGGTTCGTGCCGAACAGGTACTAAAGGGGGGGGGCTTTAGTGCCCACACTTTAGTGCCGGTTCCATAACCGACACTAAAGGCCCTTATAAACCGGTTTTAAAGCTCCTTTTTCTACTAGTGGACGTATCAATAGATACTTGTGTAATTTTCTTACTTTTATTATTGCTTCTTATTATATAGTGTGATGGTTTTGGTATCCGGCCCCATCAGCCCTCGTCATGTCTATGATTCGGATGTGGTATATATTATATTTTTAACTATTTGGTTCATTTATTGTTTATGACAATTATGCCGACCAACGTGACATAGATTTTATTTATCTAGGAGGTATGTGAACCAAAAATTCCAACCGACCCTATTGTTGAGAGGTTAAATTTAGTTGAAGAAGAAAACAATTTCTTGAAGGAAAAAATAAAAAAAAATTGAGGAGGAGAAGATGATATTGGAGTTGCATGTTGCGGATGTCGTCGATGATCACAAGATCAAGATGGATGCAATGTGTTTGTAGATTAGAAAGATTAGAAAATGTGCCATTCATATCGAGGCTTGGTACCTTGGTTGCGATTATGATCACATTTTTTCGTATTGAAATGTTTGACATAGTTTGAATGTATGGTTTAATTAATTAGATGCTCTGGAGACCTAAATGTTGTTCAATGAGAACTATGTATGCACTTTGGTTTTAATGTGATGATGAACTTCTATTAATTTGGTCACTTAATTATCTATTCATGATGTTCTGTAATGGTTTTTGGCACACTTAATTATATTAATGCACGCAGATGAACTAGCAAAGGATGTACGGTGACAGACACACCTCCGAGTACATTAAGGGCGTGCATGATTTTTTTGAAGTGGCTGAGGCAAAAGCAGAATGGTTTTATGTGTTGTCCATGCCCTATGTGGGAATACGAAGTCCTACTCCGACTCGAAAATCATTCACACCCACCTGCTTTATAAGGGTTTCATGCAACACTATAATGTTTGGACCAAGCACGAAGAAATAGGGGTTATGATGGAAGACAACGAAGAAGAAAAGGACGATGACAACTATGTGCCCCCTGAAGACGGTGATGCTACAACGGGGGAAGCTATTGTAGATCAAGAGGAACCATACGATGTGCCCGATGATGATCTCCGTCGTGTCAGTATTGATGCAAGGAGACAATGCGAAAGTGAAAAGAAGAACCTGAAGTTCGATCGCATGCTAGAGGATCACAAAAAAGGTTTGTACCCCAATTGCTAAGATGGCAAAACAAAGCTCGGTACCATACTGGAATTGCTGCAGTGGAAGGCAGAGAATGGTTTGCCTGACAAAGGATATGAGAAGCTACTGAAAATATTGAAGAAGAAGCTTCCAAAGGATAACGAATTGCCCAACAGTACGTATGTAGCAAAGAAGGTTGTATGCCCTCTAGGATTGGAGGCGCAGAAGATACATGCATGCCCTAATGACTGCATCCTGTACCATGGTGTGTACGAGGATTTTAACACATGCTCGGTATGCGGTGCATTGCGATATAAGATCAGACGAGATGACCCTGGTGATGTTGACGGCGAGCGCCCCAGGAAGAGGGTTCCTGCCAAGGTGATGTGATATGCTCCTATAATACCACGGTTGAAACACATGTTCAGAAACAAAGAGCATGCCAAGTTGATGCGATGGCACAGAGAGGACCGTAAGAAAGATGGGAAGTTGAGAGCACCCACTGACGGGTCAAAGTGGAGAAAAATCGAGAGAAAGTACTGGGAGGAGTTTGCAGGTGACGCAAAGAACGTATGGTTTGGTTTAAGCGTGGATGGCATTAATCCTTTTGGGGAGCAGAGCAGCAATCACAGCACTTGGCCCATGACTCTATGTATCTATAACCTTCCTCCTTGGCTGTGCATGAAGCGGAAGTTCATTATGATGCCAGTTCTCGTCCAAGGCCCTAAGCAAACCGGCAATGACATTGATGTGTACCTAAGGCCATTAGTTGAAGAACTTTTACAGCTATGGATTGAAAATGGTGTACGTGCATGGGATGAGCACAAACAGGAGGAATTTGACCTGCATGCGTTGCTGTTTGTCACCATCAATGATTGGCCTGCTCTAAGTAACCTTTCAGGACAGACAAACAAGGGATAGCACACAAGCACGCACTGTTTAGATGACACCGAAAGTATATACCTGGACAAATGCAGGAAGAATGTGTACCTGGGGCATCATCGATTCCTTCCCACCTACCATCAATGTCGAAAGAAAGGCAAGCATTTCAAAGGTGAGGCAGATCACCGGAAGAAGCCCGCCATGCGTACCGGTGATCACGTACTTTCTATGGTCAATGATTTAAAAGTAATCTTCGGAAAGGGTCCCGGCGGACTATCTGTTCTGAATGACGCTGAGGGACACACACCCATGTGGAAGAAGAAATCTATATTTTGGGACCTATCCTACTGGAAAGACCTAGAGGTCCGCTCTTCAATCGACGTGATGCACGTGACGAAGAACCTTTGCGTGAACCTGCTATGCTTCTTGGGCATGTATGGGAAGACAAAAGATACGTCGGAGGCATGGGCGGACCTGCAACGTTTGCACGAAAAAGATGGCATGCCTCCCAAGCAGTATGAAGGTCCTGCCAGCTTCACTCTTACCAAAGAAGGGAAGGAAATCTTCTTTGAATGCCTGCTCAGTATGAAGGTCCCATTTGGTTACTCGTCGAATATAAAGGGAATAATAAATATGGCAGATAAAAAGTTCCAAAACCTAAAGTCTCATGACTGCCACATGATTATGACGCAACTGCTTTCGGTTGCATTGAGGGGGCTTCTACCGGAAAACATTCGATTAGCCATTGTGAAGCTATGTTCATTCCTCAATGCAATCTCCCAGAAAGTGATCGATCCTGAAATCCTACCAAGTTTAAGGAGTGATGTGGCGCAATTTCTTGTTAGTTTTGAGCTAGTGTTCCTACCATCCTTCTTCAATATCATGACGCGCGTCCTAGTTCATCTAGTCGACGAGATTGTCATTCCGGGCCCTGTATTTCTACACAATATGTTCCCCTTTGAGAGGTTCATGGGAGTCCTCAAAAATATGTCCGTAACTTCTCTAGGCCAGAAGGAAGCATCTCCATGGGCCATGAAACAGAGGACGCCATTGGGTTTTGTGTTGACTTCATTCCTAACCTTAAGAAGATAGGTCTCCCTCAATCGCGGTATGAGGGGGGACTGGGTGGAAAAGGCATGCTAGGAGGGGACTCAATAATATGTAGGGACGGGCATTCTTGGTCTCAAGCATACTACACGGTTCTACAGAATTCTACCTTGGTGACCTCGTATGTCGATGAACACAAGAACATTCTGCGCTCCAAACACCCGGACTAGTGTGACGAATGGATTACATGTGAACACATCAGGAGTTTCGACAGTTGGTTCCAAACAAGTCTTACGTGTGACAACACTATTTCTGATGACCTGTACTCGTTGGTGAGAGAACCATCTTCGACTGTAATGACTTACAAAGGGTACGAGATAAATGGGAATACATTTTACATGATCGCACCAGATCAAAAGAGCACCAACCAAAATAGTGGTTTTATCTTTCATGGAGCAACCAAGAGGGGAAAGGACACATATTATGGTTACATAGTGGACATATGGGAACTTGATTATGGATATGATATTAAGGTCCCTTTGTTTAAGTGCACATGGGTCAATCTGTCAGGAGGCGGGGTACAGGTAGACCCATAGTATGAAATGACAACAATGGATCTGAACAATCTGGGGTACACAGACGAACCATTCGTCCTAGCCAATGATGTGGCGCAGGTTTTCTATGTGAAGGACATGTCTACCAAACCGAGAAAAAGAAAAGATAAGGAAGCGGATACATCATATGATGAGCCAAAGCGCCACATAGTTCTTTCAGGAAAAAGAGACATTGTGGGATTGGAGAGCAAGACAGACATGTCTAAAGATTATGAAAAGTTTCATGAAATTCCTCCCTTCAAAGTCAAGTCTGACCGAAGCACCATGTTAAACGATGAAGATTATTCATGTTTACGGCGCAATAAGCAAAGGACACAAGCAAAGAAAAAGTGAAGACTTTCTATCAACAACTATTATGATGATGCCTTTGATCTAGAATATCACTGCAGTTACATGTGAACAAATGAAATCCCTTTGTAACAGATGAGTTTTCGTCCGAAACTCTGATACTTCCAAAGGGATTGTCTGTTTTGTACACAAAGTGCATCAAATTTTTGTCGTAACCCTCTCAACTTTTTAGCACATGCTATGTGGTAAAATGATGATACCATGCCAACTTTCCACCTTTTCAGAGTTCATTCGTAGTGCTTTTCAATTTAAGTGTCATTTAGCTCAAAAAAATCAGTACATGCATGAAAAATACCAAATGAAGTCAGAGAGGGTTGAAAATTGATGATGTGGCTTTGAATTGTGCATTTTGAACACACAAAAAGTATGGAGTTTAAATAAGTTCCAAAAAAATGGAAGCCCTTTTTAACAGATGAGTTTCCGTCTGAAACCCTGATACTTCGAAAAAGATTGTCCATTTTGCACACGAAGTGCATCCAGTTTTTGCCATAACCCTCTCAACTTTTTAGCACATGCTATGTGGGCTATTTTGGGTACGATGAACTTTGTTATTTATCCTTATGATATGTTGCTTTTATTTTTGCCAAGTCTTCCTTTTTCTGTTGCTCAACTATATATGTTGCATATCTTCGACTCATGTGATGATGCAAGTGCATACATCATCGATGGCGAAGAAGTGCTACGCCAGGAGTACACGACGAGTGGCCGGAGTGTCAGGCCCAGGTGTACCGATTTTCGGTTTCCGAGTGACAGCCAGTAGTTAGTTTAGGTTCACGCTAGTGCGAGAGAGGGATACGAACTCATGTACTGCATAGTTCCGCTCTCACTCATAGTGATAGCTCTTCTCGCATATATAATTGTTTAGATGGATAACGATGTAGTTGCAAGTAATCGAGACTTGTATCGCTATTTTTAAGATGATGAGGAGAGACCACCACTACTAGGGAAAATCCTAGCAGCATCGCGGGTTTTAGGCCTATCAGTAGCGCGGGTAGGAGCGCTACTAATAAGGCACTACAGCTAAAGCTTAGCAATAGCGTGCCCAGACCCACGCTGCTGCTAAATTGACTTAGTAGTAGCGCTTCTCCAGAAGAGCGCTACTCGTAATTAATAGTAGCGCTTCTCCTTGCCCGCTCTACTACTATTATTTAGTATTTTATTTCTTTTTTATTTCATGTTGTATTCATACACCTTTACACAAGTTTTCATACAACAGGAATTTAGAGATTGTTTTACATCATAATGAGTTATTACATCACGGGGTGAAAGAACCATGGACTAGTTTCAAGTGGATGTCCATCCACTTGAAACTAATCCGCGGTTCTTTCACCCAATGATATAATAATATCATTATCATCATCATATCATTAACAACTTATCATCATAATACATCATTGTCATATAACACCTCCTCAAGATCAACTTAGCAAATTGGTCACTAGTCGTAATCACAAGTACTCCTCATTATCAACTCTAACACATTACCACATAATAAACATATTGTACCTCATAGGACCTACTACATTCGATTAAGACCTACTACATTTTCTAAGGTAAAATAGCAAAAAACAAGATAGCCCATGACTCTCCATTATGGAGAATGGAGATTAGTCTGTCTCCAATTCTTGCCTTTCCCTGAATGTTACTTCCAAGAACCTCCTTGCGAATGTCCATACACTTCTTCCATTATTTGATGAACATGTGTTCACCGGTTTTAGAAATCCGATATGCACAGGTGAGCTCCCTAGATTTACCTGGCAGTATGTTCAGAACTGTAAGGCGACCATTCAGATACATTAGATGAGGCACACAATCCATCGGGACTTTCTGTTGAAAACATAGCAATAACTTCGTAGTTAGCAATGATGTACTAGTTTTAGAAGTATGCAAAAGATGCACGGATGTCGTAATAGTAAAAAATCTTACCAGGGTATCTCCAGAGAAGCTACCGTGGTTCAATATGTGCACTAGTGTCACGTATTCACCATAATTTGGAGGAGTTCGATAATAGTTATTGTAATCCTCAAGAAGAGTACAAAATGCGATCAAATGATTTTTCTCCTTATAAGTTAATTCGGAGCCATCGGTGTAATGGGTTTTGTCTACCATCTTCCGCACAGTCTTTGAAGAATCAAAATAAGCTGTCGATGGAAATAAGTTGTCAACTATTTTGAAATAAACAATATAAATTAGTTAATAACTATGTTTGAGAAACTCACATAGCGGTACAATCGGAAGCGTATCAACAAGGACCCAAATGTACATATTGTCTTGCTCGATGTCAGGATCACCAAGATCCATGGTGACAATCATACCCTCATAAAAACCATACATTTTGCAAAGTGCTTCCCAATTTTGGCAACCAAAATGGGTTATGCTCTGAGCATTGCACAAATTTACTTCAAAATCCATATCATGATGGGTCCTTAGGTGTATTTTTTTTGTTTCAAAATTTTCATGGTCTTCCAAACCCACCCTCTCCAAGACATAGCGTCTTGCATGGCATGGGATAAGATAGTCAAATTGTAAAAGATGAAAATTAGACTTTGAAATAGTTGAAGTCATGCTTAATTACGAAAAAAAACACTTGTCGTTGTTGTGTACCGTTTCAACATTGAAGGTCTCCTCGAGCTTAATGCTGAAGCACCAATCTTCATCCAGCTCAACGAACCTGTCGCACATACCTCAATCGTCGTGGCACCAGCTGCACTCCCCTAGGAGACTGTCGTCGTCCGAGTACGACATTTCCTACGTTCATAATTCAAATATTAAACTTGTACATATTCTAGCACAAGTCATGCCAGAATTCACGGAAAAATTCGGCATGACCTTTGCTGAAAAAGGACATATCAAGCGCCTGAAATTTGCCGGAACAGAAATTAATCAACACTCTGGCAAAACATAGGCCACTCGGAGGTGTAACCAAAACATGAAATAATTGCTTAAACTAAAAAATAACAACAAATATGACATGTTCAACTAGTTCTATTAATTCAACTATTTCTTACTAAATATAAACTTACTATAAATAGAAAAAAAACTAGTTCTTTCTAAAAATAAAGTAGTTCAACTAGTTATTAATTTACTTACTAAACTAGTTCAACTAAAACTAAACTAGTTCAACTAAAACTAAACTAGTTGAATTAATTCAACTCGTTCTTACTAAATATAAACATACTATAAATAGAAAGAAACTAGTACATCTACTACTACTAATTAACATATACTACTACATCTACTACTAATTAACATCTACTACTTCTAAGTATACAACTAGTTTACCATCACTACTACTAATTAATATCCACTACTACTAAAAATCATTATCTATGAACCCTAAATTAACATTTACTACTACTACAATCATCTACTAACTAAGCAAAGAGAGAGGGGGTGGGGGAGGGGTGGGGGGCTCACAGAGGAAGAGATGGTGGCGGGGAGGTGCTCGGCGACGGAGGTAGGGGCGGCGAGGGCGGGCTCAGGCAGCGGCGGTGAGGTCGAGGGTGGCGGCGGCGGTGAGGTCGAGGGCGGCGACAGTGTGGTCGAGAGCGGCGGCGGGCGGCGGCGGTGAGGTTGAGGGCGGGCTCGGGCGGCGGCGGTGAGGGAAGGCTTGGGCTCGGGCGGCGGCGATAGGAGTAGGGGAACAAGCCCGGGGGGGTGAAAGGAGAACTTAGCGAAAATTTAAGTCGGGGGGTGGTTAAGTCAAACTAGCAGTAGCGCTCATAAGGAAAACGCTCTATAGCTAACTTATCTATAGGGCATCTTAGTGAAAAACGCTACTGCTAATGGAAGCAGTTATTTCTTTTGTTTATCCCAATATCAGTAATGCTTTATCCTGAAAAAACGCTCTAAGTCTAAGCAATGTAGAAACATCAAAAATATACATTGGTCATCATTGATCTTTTTGTGTAGAATCTAAATAGTCAACATGAATCCTCGCTATACATGTATAGGTACAGGCGAGGATTCATATTGCAGCCACAAATCATACACATATAGTTCAATGAAGACCAAGTGCTCGAGATAGGTTGTGAAGTAACATATTTAAGGTGGTAAACACCTTGTTCGCTTAGCAGTATGGGACTAAACTTCATTAGCTGAGGTGATACTTAGCAGTAGCGAGTTTTGAGGAAAAACGCTGCTACTAAGTACTTTAGCAGTAGCGCGTCACTTGGAAGGGCGCTACTACTATATCTAGCCTGGAGGCAACACCGTGGCAATTATAGTAGTGGCGCTCGTTTCACCTAGAGCGCTACTACTACTTAGATATTAGTAGCGCTCTTTTCTGAAGCTCGCTACTGCTAATTAGCAGTAGCGTCTGTTTTTAAACCACGCTGATGCTAAGATTCTGTGTATAAGGTTTTCCCTAATAGTGCACTTTGTGTTGCATGATGATTATGATGAAGACATGATATGATGCTATGAGTACATTTGTATGAGTATGATATGCTAAAGATTATTGTATAAATCCTGTTCAAATACAAAACAAATATGCAGAAAAACAAATGCTAATAAAACTAACAGTAGCAGGGGAGTAGAGTTAACAGCAGTGCGCTCTTACCAGTAGCGGGCCCTAGATAAAAGCGCTGCAGATATTAGCAGTAGCGCGTTGCGCTAACGCTCGCTGCTGCTAGCTATGTATACCAGTAGCGTGGGTCAACACGCACTACTGATACATGTTAGCTGTAGCGCCGTATCAGTAGCGCGGGGCCCCGCGCTACTGATACACCTAATATGCGCGCTACTGCTAGGCTTTTCCCTAGTAGTGGGAGAATATCATCGGTAATTGATACGGGTTTTTCGTAATTAGATATAAGGATAGTAAGAGATATTATATTGTATATATGCATGAATGTGTACTATATGTAGTAGCGTCAAGTATATATATATATATATATATATATATATATATATATATATATATAGGGATTGACTATTTGTCACCCTGGGTGAGGAATAGTTATTCTTCACCCCTCTCTATTTTACCATCAATGCACTGTAATTTTACTTCCGTAATTTTTTTCTTATTTCTGATGTAAAAAGAGACCGTAAGAAAACATATAGTCACCGTAAAAAATATTTTATGTTATGTAAACTTACAAACGTAAAAACATAGTGTAAAATATACATGAACTACAATTTTTTTTGTCTTATGACCTACATTTTTATTTTCTTATGCCAAATTTGACGTAGTGAATCAATAAGAATGTAACTTTTTGAATTTCAAACGTAATTTATTTAGGAAGCGATCGTAAGATTACCTCGGGTGAAGAATAACTTATTATGCACCCTGGGTGATGAATAGTAACACTATATATATATATATATATATATATATATAAATATATATATATATATATATATATATATATATATATATATAGTACAAATGTTTCCTACAAGCAGTGGTAGTTACCAACACTTGCGTTTTGTATGTTGTATGTAGTATCTAAAGAAACCGAGAGTATGCACGTGTAGCATGTAGTATATAACAATAATTAGGTAGTATATATACTAATTTTTAGGTAGTATATACCATGTTTTGAGTATGCTCTTTTTTACGTACAAATATGTACGTATTTCACAAATATAACAAAAACTATGGGCTCATATGCAATTTTTTCATGTAACTTGCTTTGAAATATCTTAGATATAGTATATGAACATATTTAAAATAATAAAATAGTATATATAGTATCACATGGTAGTATATGAGATATGTGGGGTAACTAACACCGGGTGATAGGATGGATTTTCCCTAAACTAAGGGCACTAAGGCGGAGCACGGAAAAGCAAATTGGGCACCCATGTTTTACCAGTCCCAGATCTTAGGGCCGTTTTGCCAACCGCCGACATGAACGAAATCGAATTTCATTGCGGGAAATTAGGATTTCATGAGGGAGGAAAAGGGGGTGGAGAGTCGTACAATGCATTGGTGGGATGAAGGTGCTAGCTTGGCTGAGATAGGAAGTTTGGATGTGTATGTAGATTTGGTTCTAGTGCCCCCACCCTTTTCAAGATCTGTCAGGATTAGCAAGATGTTCTGGTGTAAACTATAGAGAAATGGAATGAATGAAATGTATCTAAGGAGAAAGGAAGCCATGCTCCATCCTGTTTCTAAAAAGAACATCACCTCCCTTTTTGGTTAGATACCGCTCCGTTAGGTACTAATGCTTCTACCTATCACCCGGAGGGTGAGTTTGAGAGCTGTGTTTTTTTCCAACGTTAATAGCATTCCGCGAGAAAAGTCATCTACTGATGTTGTCAGCGGAGTCCCTCGTCCATCCATGTATGAATAGCGGTATCCCCCATTTTGGACAGTGATGAGGTAGTCGACGCAATTTGCATGTGTATTTGCGTTCGGCTTTGCTACTTTCCTTCTAGAAAAGAATGTCCGCGGAAGGGAATAGTCTACGTGGCCCGGGGTAGTCTTTCAATTCCTTTATCGGGTGGGAGAGTTTAGAACCAGTTAAGCCAATAGCTGCTGCTTTAGTCACACTAGCTACATCAGTTGATCATGGATTTAGCATACCACCTCAGAATAGTCTACGTGGCCCCTTGTTTTTACTACAATTTGATATAGTGAATCCAGTAATGCAGACAGCCCTTTTTAAAGCGCTTTTAAAGCCCCTGACTCTCAAAAAGAGCTGGAGGTTTTGCCTCAACTCATTCCATGAATGTTGTTTCATTCCCCACGCGGCTGAATCCAACTCAGTCTTTATCCTGCCTTGGAGTTCTCTCTCATAACTGAAGCCAGGAGGTATTCGATTTATCGGATTTCGAGCTAGCTGCCCTTTTCTTGCTCCTTGCCATTAGCGCAGCCCTTTTCTTTTTCTTAGCTAGCGTAGTTTTTCACCTTCAAAAGAAGGCGCCAGCGCTTTTGTAGTGACCCCGGAGGGGTCCCGGGTTGCTTTGGCGCGCCCCACCCCGTCAGTCCTGTGTTGTACTTGACTTGACTCTCCCCCGCTTGCTGCTTGCTGATCGCAGTGTTCAAAAATGACACGAAGCTGGATATGAGTAGATGTTGTTGGTCGAAAACGTCTTTCATTCACAATGAAACAGAATGGTCTCGCTCGATGCGTCATTTTAGAATGTGTATTTTCATATTAAGAGTTCTTAAAAGTTCTCAACTCAAAGCCCAACCGTCAAAAGGATGCTACAATGTTCGAAATTATCAACTTAACATGCCCCCTTACTTCCTTCGTGACCTCCCACTACTTCATCTACCGAAATGATTAGGCAGATCTCGTTTTTTCTAGCATTAAACCTGCTCATGATCCTTTATAGAGCATGGAGCAGACAGAGAGATGAAAGGACCACCTTCTCCTGCTTGCTTGATCGGAATCTATTCACATTTAGAATAGCGGAAGTGCTACTTAACTTCACTTAGTAGTTGAAACTCGGAGAGACAGAGAGAGTCCTCTCTCATACTTGCCAATTCCAAGGCTGATCAGCAAGGGAATTGGCAGGAACCAACCTTAGTTGCCCCTCGGTAGAGTGAGTCTACTTAGCGAACTGGCAGGACGCGGAGATCGATTGATCAATATGCATATCGAGAGTTGATGGTTGACCGCCGCCCCCCTTGTCCTGCCCCGGCCGGGGAGGCAAAGGGGATTGCTATCGTCACCCTTTCTCCCGGTGTATGTGAAAGAGAAAAAGTGACGCACTTTTTGGATTTTCGGTCTGCGGTTGGTTGGGCCAAAGAACGAGAGTCAGCTTCCTTAAGTCCGTTCTTCCTCAGTAGCTCAGTGGTAGAGCGGTCGGCTGTTAACTGACTGGTCGTAGGTTCGAATCCTACTTGGGGAGATTTGATTCATTCAGAATTCGAATTGATAGTTATAGCTTTTCTGACTAGCGACCCCTGTCCTTCTCCTTTTTTTTTCTAAAGACGCAGCAGAATCGTCAAACGGGACATCAAAAGTGGGAAGTTGATTGTAGGATTTCTATTCCTCACTCTCGTATAGGTGAACTTGGTTCGTTCAATGAAAAGGGATAAGAAGGATCCACTGGGAATGAATGGGAAGACTGGGGTAGTATCTTCATTAGCCGGAAGGAATTAGTCTCCACTAGCGTAATTCGAAGAACGAACAAGAAAAGGCGTCTTTAGGTAGGAGGATGGATGGATGTGGTCCAATGGCTAAAGCTCTGCCAGCTTCTTGTAGACTGGCAGTCTCCGAGAGGAACCTTAACCCCCCGGGTTAGGCCGGGTGGGATGGTATACTTTTTTTTCGCCACAAGTGGGAACTCAGTCCTTGGTAAGACACAAGGGGGGAAGGAAGATCTTCACTCATTCATTAAGTAAGTGCCTGCGGTGAGACCCACAACAAACGAAGGGGGTGGAGGGAGACCGAAGAAGGAACAATTGTCTTGAATGCTACGCTGGGATCAGCAGCTTCCAGTGTTTTCAAAATGAGTCGGGCAGGAAGAGGAAGATCGGGCGGGGAAAACGGGGTTCGAACCCGCGACTTCTGGCGTGACAGACCAGCACTCTAACCAACTGAGCTATTTCCCCCTTTCGTAACTACTGTCGATTCAACAGTCACCTACCGGTTACCTTTGTAACTATACCAAAGTAGCTGTACAACAGAATGCCCTTCGCCTTTAGTACTTTTCTTTTTCTTTTGACGACAGTAGAAAGAAATGGCTCTGCTCGCTTAGAGAAGGGGCTCCGCGCTCTATCAGCTATCAGTTAGTTGGCGCTACGCGCGACTTCAGTTGACAAAAGCGAACAAGATAGCGCTAGCGCCCGCGGAGAACTTTCGTTTGTTCGCCTTCTAAAAGGCCTACTGACCTGCCGGTGAAAAGCCGGTTACAAAACAAATAATAAGACGTAGTGAAAAAGTACCAAAACAACTGAAGCCTACATCCCACTACGTCTGGGTTCCCCCTTCCTATGAACCTTGAGTCAATAGGTAGGGTCAACTATACCAAAGTGGAAGGGCCACTATCTAAGCTATTAGTGGGCTGGTTTGAACTATTGATTTACTGAATCGAGTGAAGCTGTGTTGCGTAACATATAGGTCGCCAAGGCCTAGAAGTACAAGTGGTCGCCCTAACGGTCACTCTCAAACTCACTACTTGAGTGACGAAAGTCACTTAGCTTCTTTAATAGGGCTTGCCAAAGAACCCCTCCGGGGCCCCGGGAAGAGGAAGAAGGAGATAGAGCAAAGGTCTCCTCTTTCTGTCCGCTCTTCCCGGCATGTAGAGATCCGATTGGGCTTATAGTTAATTGGTTGAAACGCACCACTCATAACGGTGATATTGTAGGTTCGAGCCCTACTAAGCCCATCTGACCTGCTTAATCAATGACTCTGGTAGTCACCTGAACCACTCTCTCGGATAGCCCACAGCCTCTCTTCTGGATGCGAAAGAAGATTCGATCAATGTACAAGGTTTGCCTTCTTGTGAGAAGGATGGTTCTGAATTGTGTTCTCAGTGCAAAGGGAGTCTTTGAGAAGGTTCTGTTTTTCTGAAGAGAGAGAAGATCAATAGAGCAGTCCGGCAGCTGTTCGGGGGTCAGCTTTGGGATTTGCCTGATCGACCCCTACCAGTGTATTAATCTACAAAAATGAAGATTGACATTCGTCAATTTACTGGATCTATCCTCTTCTACTAACTTTACAAAATAAAAGGGAAAATGTGAAGACCAAAGATGTCAACTACTAAGCATAGTCAATTGCAAATCTGCCGGTTGGTTTGCTTCCCTCCAAGTATGGGAGATTTTCCAATCTTCAAAAGATGCTCGTACTTTCTTGATCTTATGAAGAAGGGGCTTTCCTTAGCTGCGGGGAGAAGGGTCATCTTGTGGAGATCTGCAGAAAAGAGGCGACCCGCTTCGTTTGTGGCGCCTTCGGCCACAGATCCTTCTACTGTCCTAGGTGAGGGAGGCAAGGTAACCAAGTAATCCTCTTTCTTGTGCTTCAGCCCTATGAGGATATGGTGAGAAACGTGGAACATTTGAGAAAATGTGCTGTGTCGTTGAGGGGAAGAGCTTTTCTTTCGAAGGCATCTTTCTGAAGGAAGAGTGTCCCCTCCATTTGGATATAGTTTCGATTGTTAGCTAGAATATATGGGTGTATTGTCATTCAAGTTCTATAGATGGTGTCTGTCTCACTATCTGTTTGAGTGCTGTGTCGTTGAGGAGTCGTTCTGTGAGTTGTATTCAAGCTCGCCCTTAGACCGAGTCAAGTTAGCGATAAGAGTCAGCTACTTTGGCCTTGTCATTCGCTTTGTTGCCATATAGATAGGTTGGAGTGCGGGTGGCCACTAACCCAACGAACGAACTTACGTGTAGGTGTGATCCTATCTGCTCTTCCACTATAGGACTAGAAATCCAGTACAACCATGTCCCTTTCTTAGGGGAAAAGCCCTCTTTGAAGGAGAATCCACTTCTGAGCACCAAAGGCGGGCATCCGACGTCACCAAAAAGAAGGAGAAAGGCATTCAGGCACCGCAAATCCAAGAAACTCCGAATACAGGCCGGCACGAAAAGCGAAATGACCAAAGGGATTGGGGCTGTTTTGGCAGCAAAAAAAGTGTCACTATGCTAAACACATCGAATATCAGTCTCTTTATGTGGGAGCGAACCATCTTCGCTTACGGGTCTACCGATCCTATACCTCCGATATAGATTTAAGTAACTTGGCAGAAAAAAATGCGGAAAAACGGTTTTGGATAGAAGAGGTAGATGAGAAAGACTTTCCACTTAGAGTCAGAAGTCCATGCTAGATGACCGATCTTTATGACCTTGAGGAAAATTACCTATCTAGAATTAATACAAAAAAATCGGTTATTTCAATCGATCCACAAAAGGAATTGATCACCATGATAATATGACGCAAGGCAAAATCTGTAATCAACATCGGTTATGTGAAATAGGTCATTTGAGAAAAAAAAAGAGAATAGGACAATCTATATGTTTAACACAAGCGGTTAAGTCGATAGCTTTCTTAAGGAACAGCTAAAGAAAACGCTCTCACGAATTCTATTTTCTGATTATGTATGCCGCGACATTACGATTTGGAGCTTTGATCCGGCCATGTAGAGCACTCATAGAGGTCCGGCTTCACGTCAGTAATCTACCACACCCATGCTGGAATTCAGTAGAGTCCCACGAGTCAATCGACAAAAGCGACAAACGAGGTTGTTCGACAAGGCTACGGTCTAACTTTTTCTTCCTAGTGGAGTTCAATACCGAGCTGGAATTGCCATAGCTTATGGTTAGAGCAATAGGAAAGGGCCCAGAAGAGAGAACAGTCAGGATAACAAGAGCGGAGCCCACTTGGCAGGCGGAAGGAGTAGCGGGCAAGTGCTTGCTTGGTAGGCCAACAGCCCTGTGAACCGGGCGGGGCACTCGACGAAAGGGGGGCACGCTGAGCAAGTACGCAAAATTGGCCCTGCGGAGCTTTCAAAAAGAAAAGCAAGGACCACTACGGGAGGTCGAACCACGGACCGGAGGTAGTAGAACGTGATCCGCACCGGTCAATATTGGATCAAACAATAGGGGACCGTAGCACTGACCTTTTTTTTTCAAGACAATACGTATTGTTCCCTACCGAGACAAGGGACACACTCAACGGATCCTCCACGCGCTGGGCATACCATAGTTCTTCCGTGCGTCTTTATCGTGGCGGAAACAGGACAAGAGGGAAAGACCCGGCCGACTCGCCCAGGGCTCGAGGGCGAGCCATACGAGAGTGAGTCGAATTCTGTTTACGTTCTCGGTTTGGGTTCGGGCCCCTCTCGATCTTCTGCGTATAAGGGAAGGGGGAAGGAGTCTAAATCTATGGACATTAATGAACCACCATTGATGGACGTTGCACATGACACGAGAAATTCTACTCGATGGTCCGGTGCTAATAGAAGTCGCTTACTCTCCGTCTAGCGAAGGTGCCAGATCCTTAAAGTAAAGTATCTATCAGCCTAGTGTACCAACCACGTGGTACGACGGGCACTCAAAGACCTGGCGAATGAGGGCCCACCCCACCCAAGAGCGCTTATGTCATATGGGAACTCTCGGCTGGAAACAATCCTTATGGTTTTTATATCCGGTTAGAATAATAAGAAAGAATCAAAGTCCAGGTTGGTTGGTGAGCCTAGTGATAGGAGACTATCTAGCTTGGTTCGGAGAGCACTTGTTGGGTTTCAGATTCGTTTTTTGCTAAATGTTACGGCCTAAATGCTGAACTATTGACCCTACTTGTTCGGATGGGTGTTCACCCCAAAGTGTTCCCGGACTGCATGCATACATCCGTAAGTAACTTAGTGCAACATGGCAAATTTCATTGAGAGGAATCAGCAAAGAAAAGAAATCTTCTCCGGGTGACAGGGCCGCCCCGGCAGCGTGGCTTCTCTGCCGAGCAGGAAGCCACAAAAAGCATTGTGCTCTTGTAACTGATCTTTTAGTAGGCTAAGTTGCCGAATTCTGAAATCACTACAGGCACAGTGCAGGAAATTGTGGTCCTCAAAACAATGTGTCCCCATGATCATTTTACATCACGATATCTTTTTCTTCTGGTTATGCGTTTTCCTCTGCACTTTTCTTTGTATTTCATTTATGGAATCGTCCGGGCAGAAACGGGCAAGAATCTCTTCTGTCGTAGAGGCCTCGTCGAGTGCTTCCGCTACGCCAGGAGATGATGATCCAAGAAAAAACAAAGTGGGACGGAGAGACGCCGATGGAAAAGAGGAGTTGAGGTCAGAGCCATCCACAAGCCACACCCCGCCGAACCCTTTTCCTGAAGCACCATCTATTGATTTCTTAAGGAAACGCATTAAAACGGTTCTTAAGTCCTGTCGAAATAGGTACCCGGCGGATCGCCTATTACGCTCTACTTACTCGGATCTTCACCTTGAAACGGCGAGCGCGGAGAAACGGATCAAAATCGCCCAGGTCCTCGAAGATATGTCCAAGCGAAGCCAAGATTTTCGGAGTAACAAAAGGGAGCAGCCCCATACCGACTTGATTATTCAAATCTGCGATTGGGAGCAGGATCACCTACGAAAAAGAAATTCACTGGTGTAGGTTTCTCTGCAGAAACCGAGGCCCCTACTTTCCTTCTAAGGGTAAGTCGGGGGAAAGAAGAGCGGGAACGAGGGCTTCTTTCACTGTTTCCCTAAGTTCAAAAGTGAATGTGGAAACGCTGTCTATGGTCTGGTTATAGCATCCCCTTTCTCAATTCCTTTCTGGTCAATAAGGATGGTTATAGCCAGCTTAGAAGGGAATTCTAAATGTAAGAAGTTGCTGGATGGTTTGCTCCAATGAAGAGGTACACCTAGGTAGGAGGGAGGGAGCTTTCCCACTTTGCAGACGAGTAGTTCTGCCGCTCCGCGTTGGATAGGAAAGGGGTGGAGAAGGTTCATTTATCAGGAATCTACTTGTTGCATAATGCACATGCCACAAACGATAAAGTGGAAGCACACTCAGATGAAGAGGATGGTGAATTGATCAATAATCCCATGTCTTTTTTTGCTGAGAAATCTTGGATCAAGACATACAAGGCAGCATTGGTCAAACATAGGACTACCTAGGCTAGGTCATTCATTGCTTGGTCCGCTATATTCGTTTTGTCTTCTAGTTCTCCACAGGGACTTCCTACTACTCCGCCGAATCTCTCATCTGAGAAAGTAGGTCACCTGGGTCGGGTAAAGCAGCGTAGATAAGGCTGGAGTTTATGAACAAGTTGATGTCTACTAGGGCATTGACCGTACAAGCAGGTAAGTATAGGGCTCGGCTAGGAATTCGTTTATGCTTATATTTATAAGCTTTCTTCTCACTAGGTAGGGCGGGCAGTTGGTCTTATTGCCCTGCATCATATGAGAAGGAGTTCTTCCACGAAATAGAGGTCGTCTATGGTCTTTGTGGCATTGATGGATAGTACTGGTCTGTTGTCAACAAATAGACTGGCTAGGTCACAGTCTGCTAAGTCTACTAGTGGGATATGAATATGCATTAGTAGTAGTTATTGCTGCCGGATTGGTATTAACAGTTGGTCAAGTCTAACGTAACGTTTTTTAAGTAGAAGGATAGGGCATTAATTACCTGGGGTCGATAGGTACACCTTTATAATAAATTATTAGCACAAAGCTCTCATCTCACTTTTCATAGGTAGGCGAAAACTCTATAGTGATAGTTTAGTGTATATTGGCTTGGATTCTTTCTATTGTTATGGGAAAGGCATATCCCCACCCAGTTCTTCTTCGTCTTAATTAATAACTCCTTCCTGAACTTCAAAGTACGATAGAAACTTACTTATATCTCGTAGGAAAACTAGAGAATGAGCCATCTCCATCTCGTAGAGAAACTAGAGAGGTGCTGGGCGCAGCTGAAAGGAAATCCAAGAAGAGTCCATGAAAGGCTAGCACGATTAGGATCCTTTGTAGGGTTTATCTCGGAAGAGAAGGCTATGAAGCGAACATCTCTTCTTTGGGAGAGAGGGGAAGATCTATGCAGGACACTTAACCCGTGCCGGAGGACTGCACACAGCTGGTACAACCTCGTGTGGTACATTTTACATGTTCTTACAAGTCCGATGGTACAGTTGACCTAGTATCGAATTATTATAGATTCCGTTGGCAGCCATTGCCCCCCTGCATGTCGTCTGACACGACCGAAACGAAACTTTACACCCCCTAGCAGCCCCCTGTCGGCATCGAAAACGGAGGGAAGTGCGCGTGCTGATGTTTAATCATGCGATGCCAATGATGTAAGCGCGGGCCCGCAGGTGCAGACAGGTTCGTCGGGGGCAAGCTTCAGAGGTGGGGGGTACGATTGTGGAAGATCGCGTGGAGGCAGGGGTTGGAGATGTGATGCAAGGGTGCGGGGAATTGGGTGGAAGGACAGTCGTTAATGTGGAGTCAGGACGGGCGTGAGGCAAGAAGTGGAGGGAAGTGGGATCTAGATTAGAAGAGATAAATACGATATTCCTGATACCCGCGGACGATCCCTAGCCTAGCTTGGCAATCCCTTGAAAATGCAATGCATTTTCCCTTTAGATGAAATTGCTTTTTCGGTGGCAACTAAAAAAAACTCTCAAATCAACTCACGCATATTCCATTGCTTCTGTTAACTACGCATATCTCCTGTTTCTATACTTGCTAGCTAGCAACCTCTTATCACACAGAAAGCGTGACATGAATGCATACCCCCGTGTATACAACTCCTTACTATCTCTAATATACCGTGGCTTGTTCGGCGCATAGACCTATTATTATTATCGGTCAGGCTTTCCTTTTGGCAGGTGATTACTATATATAATATAGCGGGCTTTCCCTTATCCCTTCACTTAGGTATCTGACTGTGTAGCGTAGTTCGCCGATTCCCAGGGCCGGCACGGCACAACCGGATCCCCATCCTTAGCCAAAGTTCGTACTTTACCCCGTTCCTGATCCCCAATGCCAGGGTTGAATAGTAGCCAGCCATGAGATCTATACTTTATCCATTGGTCAAGTATCACGAACAGCGCATCCTAGGACAGATAAATATGTATCATCCCTTTTGGAGATGACTACACTACCGGGGAAAGAATCCATAAAATACTAGTGTGTTCAATTGGAAGATCATAAGTAGGACGGATAATATCCAAAGACACCAGTCCATCCAATTCCCTAAACTTCAATCAAATCAAGAAGAAACTAAAGAAACCGCGGAAGAAAAGCAATGGTTGTTCGGGGATAGGTCCCGCAATGAAAGTATTAATTAATCTAAAGTAGATTGGCAAGAAAGAGCAGTTGGTCATCTCGGAAAGATAGATAAAGCTAAATCTAGGAAAGCAAGCTAGGAAACCCTAGATAGGAGCAATCCGTTCCACCACTCCTGAGAATTTAGGGCATAATCACCCGCGGAGCAACTGGGGTACTCAACACTGTAGTAATACAATCGGTTGTCTTTCTCTAGCCAATAACACGGCAAGAGGTGGACGGCAATGAAGTTGAGGGTAATGACAACAAACTAAATCCCAACACTTAGAATCTGACCAGTAACTATACCTTATGAAAAGTAAGCACTAGCTATAGACAGAACTATATAGTCCCGAGTAAGTGGCGCGGAGCGGATTGCAATAAAGCAATAGAGAGTTAGCTACATATATTGAAGTTGAATCTATGCTCTTTGCAAGGCAAAAAGCTATCCAAGATAGTAAGTACTCGGCAGTATACTCCTGTAGCTCCTTGATTCCTTACGCAAGTTAGAGCCTTATGAAAGAGGGAAGACTGCTTATTAATAGGCAACTTTTCTTTAGACATAAAAAAAGACTGCTATTTGAGGGAATGCAGCATGGGCCCTATAACTTGCTTTTCTATTTCCAACCAAAGCTAGAAGAGCAGCGCGTCTATCCTGAGTTTTCGTGTCTAGCTTGCTTGCTCACTTCCTATAACGGCAATCAAAGAAAATCTTGTTCTGATCCTATAACTTAACTAAACTTAACTAAGTAGTAAAGAGAAGATTAGGATGAGTAAGCCCTGACTTCAAGTCTATGTATAGCAACTAGCTATATTACTACTTATTAGTCATACTTTATCTCGATGGACCTATTGCCGCCTATTTAGAATAATAATAAAGTCTTCTATAGTTACTAGCATATTACTCCCATCAGTGAGAATTGTATACGTAGGAGAGAACCTTGCGCAAAAAGGTCTTTGCTTTATGGTATATATTAGGAATTGGAATAAGTAACGCTAATTAAAAGAGAGAAGAGGGTCTACAGTCATTCTATCTCAACACTGAAGAATAAGACGTCTATCCTTACTCTTGCATTAAATAGAATAATATTAAAGGGAGGGGAGTATATCGAATATAAGGCTGCCCTCAGGCAAACCCATAATAAGGCTGATGAAAGCGAAGCAGAATTTAAAACAAATAAGGTACACTCTTGATCCTTACAGCACATCTTTACTATGACTAAAAAGTGCCGGAAGGAGAAAGTCAAAGAAGGACTCGAAACTTGCAGATAATGAATATAAAGATGAAAGATTGAATGCTTTATCAGAGATATATTTTGACTTGGGCTTGAACAAAGCCATTCTTCGCCTTTCTTCGCTAGTTCGCTTAAGTACATAGGTTATGGCAATACAACATTCTATCTTTTGCTTAGGCTTGAAACACTTATTTTCTTATTATCTTTTTTATTTTCTTTCGCCCTAGGCAATCTCTTTGCTTGCTGACATAAACTTTCAACATAGATCAAGTTGTTTTTTAGGAGTTTTACCTCTTCTTACTTCTTGACATCAGAAAGACAAGCGCTTACCTCCTTCCTAGCAACCTACATATCTATCTGCTCAAAGCACATTCGGAGTATAGTTGACTATTCCTCCTTTACATATCTCAGCCAAAGCCTACTTTATTCTCTGCGAGCTAGGTAGTTAAGGAATTAAGTAACTAATTTAGACTGATTGGTGGCAGGCTCCGACGAAAGCTTATGGATTCAGCACTTTGCTATAAGAAAGAAGCAAGGTTGTCCGACAAAACTAGAGTTTTAAGTAAGCAAGAGATTGATTGTGTGGTAGGAAAGAAAGGAAACTACCAAGCGAGGGATTGTTTGCATATTATATACTTATTAACTTCCTATCAGTAAAGTACTAGTTTTTTAGTTAGTAGTGTGCAATACTGTTTAAGAAATGCATGCAATATGAGACTTCAGAAAATGTATACTTGAGTCAAACTACACTAGAATAGTCAGTGAAAAACTACACTGAATTAGAAAGGTCTTTTCCTTGAAAGAATAGGTTTTTTGCATCAAGAGGTTGTGAGGAAATAAGTAACATAGTTAATGAGGAGGGGGTATGCATCTTATCATCTTCTATTCGAGAATAAAAAACGATCGAGAAAGGCTGCACATGAATCTTACTCTAGAAATGCCTGTGGAATGTCCATCATCGAGAAGAAGTCGATTCGCTGCAGCATAAAAGAGAAGGAAGAAGAGATCTTATTAGTTTAGTTAACCATTTGGCCAGCCCTTAGCATCTCAAGAATGCGCTCTTCTCAAGCGAATCCAAATAGGTGTTGGTTTGCGCAAAGGAAGCTGAAGCTGATAGACCAATGGAACTAATCAATCACTTGCTTTCCCGAACTGGACAGCAGGATTTTATCAGCACTAGACTGGAATCGCGTCGATGACTCTAATTTTTAGAGACAGAAGCAGATGGGAGAAGGTTGGATATGGATCATGATCAAGTCTATCTCGTAAGCCACTTAAAGATCTTTGAGCAGCTCGAGAGAGAAATCCGTCTTCATTGGTACAAAATAACCTTCGCCCCCCTTTTTTGTTATGGGATGGTGGTTCCTGTCTATCAACTAAGGTTATAAATTGATTCTATAAGAATCTAGTAGATCACGCACCTATTGTATTTAGTGTGATCTTGTGGGAGAGTAAGGAATCGCACCCTTAGCGTGAGGGGAATAGCCGGTTTCCTTTCCTTAACTAGACTACCTTATGGTAGCTCGACTGGGCACGTCAACGTATGTATTCTGTCTTCCCAATCAAACATTAGTCATTGCAGCTATTTCATCTGGTCTACTAGAGTAGAGAGATCTCTCACTTCACTGCACATAGCACTAACTAATAGCTAGCCGCCTCACGGATCACCTTATTATGTGCAGCTAAAGCGGGGTGTGTGCATTGTTCAACTAGAGCCGAGGAGGACAAAAGAATAAGGAACAATAGGTTCGCTACCCGATTTCAATAGTTTCCTTGATTTGAAATCAATCCAATATCCTTTCGAGAATCTAGAGTGATATCAACAACCTCCTAGTTGAAGTACAGACAAGGATTAGATACCCTGGGCCCAGTTCGCTCCCCATAAGCTATGGCAACAAACTGATTTCGTAATTGCTTAACTGCTGAGAGCTAATATCGGGGAGTAGTAAGCCAGCCCACCACAAGATGAATGAGTGCTCCTCTCCTATGCCGACTTACTAGCCAGGTTGAGCCTTTGAGCCATAAGAGGAGGGAGAATCTGGTTGATTTTCCAGGGAATGATTATATGGATTTCAAGGAGGATATTGTTACCTTCATCAGATTGATTGATAACTGGTCGTCGATTGACAACTACTGCTTTTTCCAGTGAGAAAGGAAGGAGGAAGGGGATCTCAACAAGCCATGGATATATAGCCTACAGCCGAGTCCACAAAGAAGACGGTTTCAAAGCTCGAAGAGTATATTTGTGAGGCTGATCCCTAAGTGCAGAGTTTCATGTGACGAACAACGAAACTCCATTTCTTCAAACACAACCCTGTGCCACCGACAAACATTTGACTTTGACTGTGTTTTTTGGGTTATGAAGATTCTACTTATACCCAATGATGGAACATTTTGAAAATATGTTCAACGGGGTCTTAAGAAAGGCAAATTTCAGGCCTGTAGTTTTTAAGATCATCTCGCTAATCGAAAGATGAAGGATAGCGAACACTAGATGGCTAGTGGCCTTATGCAAAAAAGAAGAGGGATGCCTAACCAATTGATCCTAAAAGATCTTATTTGAGATAGGTCAGATTGGACTTAGTGGCCAACGTTAGGGATGGTAGAGTCAATATGGGATGTGGAATTCCAGGATACGTTCTTATCCGCGCTCAGTGATAATGTGAACCTGGTCCTTAGTTTCCTCCAAGTGATTCCTGTTTTTTGGCCTTTTTCAGTAAGTCCTTAATAGCAAAAAATGCTTTGACTCTAAGGGTTACCTTGGTACCTTTATTCGGATATGCTTCTTTTCGGACAGGAGGGGCAGATTGACATTCAGGCAATGGCACATGGATTCTATTGAGAAGGGTTGGCTGCTCTCGATGACGGGGTGGGGGAATGAGATGCTGGGAGATGGGAGTTATTGGTGGATTGAGAGGGGAGCATATGCGTGGGCTAGTTCAATCTTTTTGCTCCTGCCTTCCTAGCCTTATGGACAGGAGTCCTCTGGCCTAGTCCTGAAACTCTTCCTGCAGCCTTCCTTGCCCTTATTGCCCGGCATACCTCGGAAGGCATACCCTGGAACCAATTCATTCATCTGCCCTCTTCGCGATAAAGCTTTGCCTTACTTTGCTTGCTGTCTCTAAGCCCACCTCCTTTACTACACTACACCCTCTCACCACCCCTATTCAGCCCGAAAGGCTTCTAACTT
Source organism: Triticum aestivum (assembly GCF_018294505.1). Lineage (NCBI taxonomy): Eukaryota > Viridiplantae > Streptophyta > Magnoliopsida > Poales > Poaceae > Triticum > Triticum aestivum. The sequence continues at coordinate 11,604,379 of NC_057798.1, forward strand.
CCCTGAAACCTTACTTATTCAGGGCAAGATTCGGAACTTAGGGTCACTGCCTTTCATCCGCCTTTCTCTCATATGCTTAGAACCTATCCATAGAAATGGAATTCAAAACTTCGGAATAGTTTCGAGGAGAGCCGAGAGGACACGTTCAAGGAGTAGTGTAAAGTAGCAGACAGAGGGGCGCTCCCGCTTAGGCATTAGGCATTATGCACGAGAAAGGACATCGTTCTCGGCCGTCCCTTCCTTCCCGGAAAAAGGCTCTCTTGCATCTTTTGCTTCCCCACCCGACCTCTATTCTAGATTCACCGTCTTCGGATGCATCTGTTTATTATGCTTATGCCTAATCTTAATACTGGCTAGTTACTTCAATTACCTTACCCCACCGCCCCTCCTTTTAAGGAGGTTTCAGAGCACCCAGTCACAACTCGTCACAAGAAAGGATTGATGGTCGAGTCCCCGTGCATGAAGTCAGTGGATTCGAGTGAACTGACCGTACTACAAATCGACATACTTGAGGTAGCTTCTTACTAAACCAAAGAAAGGGCAGTTCCAGTTGTGTTGTCGATTCCCTTCTCCCGAGAGCTTTCACACTCTAGGATGGGAGTCCCTTCCAAGACTTGACCAAAAGCTCCCCACAATTTCTTGATTTGAAGCAGTTTGGAGGCCTTCTCCTAGTTACGATTCGCCCTCGTCTGTCACTATAGATGTTCTAGCTTTAGTCTTTAGTGTCATTTCGAGTTATGCATTTGGAATGCTCCCCTTCCAAGCAAACTAAACTAACCTTGCTAAGTGCTAGCCAGGTGAAAGTGCTTTTCGCTAGTAGTTTTGGTGTTCTCTTCCCTTTAATCCAATTGAATCAATCGATCAGAAGAACAAGAACAAGAAGGCACTGTACTTTTAATAGGCCCTACTTCCGAGACCTCTATCTCTATTTATTTTCATTCTTCCCTTTGGTCAGATACTAGAATATAGTATTTTTATTGGACATCCTCCTCACCATTGAAATTAGGGAAAACCGGATCAGTAAACTATTGCATCTAAGGGAACAGAGCAGCAGATCCCGGGATAAGAAAGATACAGTAATATGGAACTTCACTGCCTTACTTGGAAAGCTAAGCAGGTTATTGACCCACTAATCTTACCTTCCCTCAAACCTTCCACTGAAAAGAGCAGATCCCAGAAAAAGGATAGCGAATGATCGATTCACCATTGATAGCATTAACCCTAAAAGGAGGGATGAAGCACATGACACCACATCCACTAAAGAGAAGGAAAAGAGAAAAGAGAGGTGCCAGGTCCAGGAAGGTATGGAAAAGGCATTAGAGGTTTGATTAGCTCAAGGTTTTGAACAACAAGTCAGGTAAACCACCAGTTAATACTAACCACGGTTGACTTGATTTTCGATAGATTGAAATGCTTTCAAACTCAGCATGGTTGTGAGATTAATCGTACCCACCCGTCTAGGTCACCTGCGAGACTCGCTAATATACTACTTTCTTTCAGGCAATGAAAAAAATATGGTTTCTAGTACCTCACTAACCACTGCTCGCGAGAAGCATGGGGGGAGTCTAGAAGCACGGCGGGAGTCTAGATAGAAGGGTTTTCAATAATGGTGGTTCTTTGCCTCACCGTAATAAGTGCCTTAGTACTTTCGAGTCTAAGGGGCGTGTGAGTTAGAGGCACAATATTCTTTCTATACAGTCAACTAGCAGCCCTAGCTAATTGAGCATCAATCACTATTTCTCCAAGTCATAACTAGTACCTCCCTTGTGGCGAAACCAATGGTTCACTTGATTTCAAAAGAACAGCTTTCGTCGTACGGCAGGGCCCAGGATATATATGCCCTTCTCTTCATTGCTTTCCTGAAATGCGTAAGTAATCACCTTCGAAATGGTACCAAAAGGCCGGCTCAAATCGTCTATTACAGCCTGGTGGAACCTATTCTTCGACTACTTCTTCCTTTGACTAGCATGCTTAGAGAAAATACAACGGTACCTATATAGCTCGCTGTTGAAATTGTAGTTTAGGTGGACTGTATGTCTTTACATCTTCTCTGGCCGATCGGGGTCTCCAAAGTAAGCAAAAAAAGGAGTATTGACAACCATCTTATGTTGTTTGTCGGGATTCATTGTAACCAGAGTGAGCTTACGGACCACCTTCGAATGAAAGTGAACTCTCTTCCTCCGATCTCTATAATGGGTCTAGTAACTGCTTTAGCTTCACGTCTCACAATTAAGTTGGTGGGTGCTTGGTCCATCTTCTTATTCCAAAGCTCCGAGATGAATTCAATCTTATCTTACTGGGGCTCTCCCCTTCGGTTTGAAGAAGACCGCGCATGCTTATTCTCAAACTAGTACACACTTTGGTATTCTACCCTGCATCAAAGAATAGGCCTCAACACTTTGAGTGTGAAATCCAGCTACTCTGCTATCGCCTCCTGTGCGAATAGCTTTCGAGTAAGAAAGCTCAAATGCATTTTTACACCTATTGAAGGAATTGAATGGAATAGAAAAAAAAGAGTGGTATGGAGACTTGATATTGTACCAATACTTTAAAGTAGTACAGAGGATACTTCATATTGTACCAATACACATTCAAATCACTATCACCAATTTCTTACAGGATTCAGACTTTAATCAATAAAGGCGCGTACTATTTATTACCACCAGGAATTGAAAAAGAGTACTATGTGGATCTGGTGCGACTACGGAAAATGGAGCACCTAACAATGCATCTTCACAGACCAAGAACTACAAGATCACCCCTTTCATTCTGGGGTGACGGAGGGATCGTACCATTCGAGCCTTTTTTTCATGCTTTTCCCTGCGGTCTGGAGAAAGCAGCAATCAATAGGACTTTCCTAATCCTCCCTTCCTTTCAGGAAGAACGTGAAATTCTTTTTCCTTAAATGGGAGCAGAGTAGGTTTGAAAAAGGATCTTAGAGTGTCTAGGGTTGGGCCAGGAGGGTCTCTTAATGCCTTCCTTTTTCTGCCCATCAGAGTTATTTCCCAAGGACTTGCCATGGTAAGAGGGAGAAGGGGGAAGAAGCACACTTGAAGAGCGCAGTACAACGGGGAGTTGTATGCTGCGTTCGGGAAGGATGAATCGCTCCCGAAAAGGAGTCTATTGATTCTCTCCCAATTGGTTGGATTGTAGGGGCGGTGATTTACTTCACGGGAGAGGTCTCTGGTTCAAGTCCAGGATGGCCCAGCTGCGCCAGGGAAAAGAATAGAAGAAGCATCTGACTCTTTCATGCATACTCCACTTGGCTCGGGGGGGTATAGCTCAGTTGGTAGAGCTCCGCTCTTGCAATTGGGTCGTTGCGATTATGGGTTGGCTGTCTAATTGTCTAGGCGGTAATGATAGTATCTTGTACCTGAACCGGTGGCTCACTTTTTCTAAGTAATGGGGAAGAGGACTGAAACATGCCACTGAAAGACTCTACTGAGAAAAAAAGATGGCCTGTCAAAAAGGTAGAGGAGGTAGGATGGGCAGTTGGTCAGATCTAGTATGGATCGTACATGGACGATAATTGGAGTCGGCGGCTTTCCTAGGCTTCCCTCATCTGGGATCCCTGGGGAAGAGGATCAAGTTGGCCCTTGGGAATAACTTGATGCACTATCTCCCTTCAACCCTTTGAGAGAAATGTAGCAAAAGGAAGGAAAATCCATGGACCGACCCCATTGTCTCCACCCCGTAGGAACTACGAGATCACCCCAAGGACGCCCTCGGCGTAAAGGGGTCACGGACCGACCATAGACCCTATTCAATAAGTGGAACACATTAGCCGGCCGCTCTCCGGTTGGGCAGTAAGGGTCGGAGAAGGGCAATCACTCGTTCTTAAAACCAGCATTCTTAAGATCAAAGAGTCGGGCGGAAAAAGGAGAGAGCTCCCCGTTCCTGGTTCTCCTGTAACTGGATTCCCCGGAACCACAAGAATCCTTAGAATGGGATTCCAACTCAGCACCTTTTGTTTTGAGATTTTGAGAAGAGTTGCTCTTTGGAGAGCACAGTACGATGAAAGTTGTAAGTTGTGTTCGGGGGGGAGTTATTGTCTATCGTTGGCCTCTATGATAGAACCCGTCGGGGAGGCCTGAGAGGCGGTGGTTTACCCTATGGCAGATGTCAGCGGTTCGAGTCCGCTTATCTCCAGCCCGTGAACTTAGCGGATACTATGATAGCGATAGCACCGAATTTTGCCAATTCGGCAGTTCGATCTATGATTTCACATTCATGGACGTTGATAAGATCCTTCCATTTAGTAGCACCTTAGGATGGCATAGCCTTAACGTTAATGGCGAGGTTCAAAAGAGGAAAGGCTTGCGGTGGATACCTAGGCACCCAGAGACGAGGAAGGGCGTAGCAAGCGACGAAATGCTTCGGGGAGTTGAAAATAAGCATAGATCCGGAGATTCCCAAATATGTCAACGTTTTAAACTGCCTACAGAATCCATGAGCAGGCAAGAGACAACCTGGCGAACTGAAACATCTAAGTAGCCAGAGGAAAAGAAAGCAAAAGCGATTCCCGTAGTAGCGCCGATCGGTATTCTATATCAGCGGACCCAACCCTCCCTTGCATCTAAGGCACATTTCATCTCTGGGCCCGCCCCCAATAGATACCGGTACCGTCCATGAAGGCTTCGCCCTTCTCAAGTGCAAGAATGAACAATATCTTACATAAAGAACAAGAGCACGAGTTGCATCAAATGACCAAAAACAGTCTATCAAAAAGAGAAACTTGCCACTCAGCAGGCAGGGGCACTCACTATCCAAAATCGGTAGACAGCAAGCAAGAGATGGAGCTTCTGCTAGGCCTGGTTATCCCGAATCCTTTCCGCCCCTTCAGTTTGAGGTTCTTCTTTGGCCTACCTAAAACTTGTGCATCTATAGTGTGATTCATTACGGTGCTCTCTCCCAATAACAGATATCTCTAATAGGGCAATAGTGGAGGAAAGTCTTCATGAAAATGATGGACTTGCTACTTTTGAATGATAAACTTATTAGGGCAGCTGGGAAAGAAGAAGGATGACTTTAGTCAAATTAATGAAGCGATCCCGCGGATACAGAAGTTGTGTTTGAAGTATGAGCTGCTGCTGCTGCTGAAAACAACATTTTTGCATGGTTCTTAGCTCATAGTGTGTGTGGGTGATTTCCATGAAATAGAGACCATTGACACATTGATTATACCGAGTATGCCCCTCGGCATGATCTTTCGTTTAGCCCACTATAGAAGATGATCACACTTTGAAGAGAGACAGTCGTTGTTCAACCTCAAGAATTCCTGGATAATACGAGGGATGGTGTGAATCCATCTATCCACCATTCTTTTATCTTTCAGTAGTGTCAACCTCAGTTCTGGTTCTTTATCTTCGAATACTCTTCATTGTCCTGGAAGCAATGCTTGAAAGAAAGCGTAAGGAAGCGTCAAATCAGTATGATGTATTGGCAAAGCCAGTAAGAAGGGAATCGAAAGTAGATAGGGACTCCCACTGTAGATGTGGTTTTATACCTTGATGAATTGGTACCTTATAGCATAGCGAATTTACTTTTCTTTCAAAAGGATATATCAACCTGTAGTGAAACCGGGCCACCGGGCTTGCTTTTACTGCTCTTACAGCTCTCTCTCTTCTTTTTTATGGGTAGTTTGGCCAGAAAGAGAAAGAGGAATGTACCCTTTTCTATTTATCCATTATCATAGAAAGTACCAAAAATGTTTTTGAATGTATGGAGCAGGCATATGAGTTGATATCTTCAAGAGTCAAATCCTTTTCTTGCCCACCCAGCCATAAAAGAAAAAAAATCGTTACGAGCGGTCTTAAACCCTCACCTCAATCTCAAAAATGGAATTGAAAAGCTCCAATAGAAATAATGGTACCGGGGAAATACCCAGGGAAGAATCATTCTTTGAATCATCCAGATCTATCAATTTGCGAATTCAATAAAAAACGGACTGATCCTCGGAATACACCATCATCTTTCGAAGTGCGCAGTCAATATTATGTTATATTCAAAGAAACAAGTCAAAGAGTAAAGGCTTCGCCCTTCAATACCACACTTCCAATAGAAATTCCTACGAGATTCACGTTCGAAGAAAAAGACATGGTTTGATAGAAACTTTAAGTGGGTATCAAATAAACTGGAATGAATGGTATCAATTTCTTCTTTTCTATACTGAATCTGCTTCGGTATCTCTTTCTTCCTTCCCTTCTGTAAACCAAGCAGTGACTAGCCTCTGGCACTCACTTTCCAAAGCACCAATTGACTTGCTTTCAGAACAACCCTGATCAGTTATACCTGAAATACCACCTGTACGTAGTACGCCATTCCCAACGCGGAGCGCCTTTATTTTCGTATTGAACTCCGCTAGGAAGAAAAAGTTAGACCGTAGCCTTGTCGAACAACCTCGTTTCTCGCTTTTGTCGATTGACTCATGGGACTCTACTGAATTCCAGCATGGGTGTGGTAGATTACTGACGTGAAGCCGGACCTCTATGAGTGCTCTACATGGCCGGATCAAAGCTCCAAATCGTAATGTCGCGGCATACATAATCAGAAAATAGGATTCGTGAGAGCGTTTTCTTTAGTTGTTCCTTAAGAAAGCTATCGACTTAACCGCTTGTGTTAAACATATAGATTGTCCTATTCTCTCTTTTTTTTCTCAAATGACCTATTTCACATAACCGATGTTGATTATAGATTTTGCTTGCGTCACATTATCGTGGTGATCAATTCCTTTCATGGATCGATTGAAATAACCGATTTTTGTGTATTAATTCCACATAGGTAATTTTTCTCAAGGTCATAAAGATCGGTCATCTAGCGTGGACTTCTGACTCTAAGTGGAAAGTCTTTCTCATCTACCTCTTCCATCCAAAACCGTTTTTCCGCATTTTTTTCTGCCAAGTAACTTAAATCTATATCGGAGCTATAGGATCGGTAGACCCGTAAGCGAAGATGGTTCGCTCCCACATAAAGAGACGGATATTCAATGTGTTTAGCATAGTGACACTTTTTTTGGTGCCGAAACAGCCCCAATCCCTTTGGTCATTTCGCTTTTCGTGCCGGCCTGTATTTGGATTTTCTTGGATTTGCGGTGCCTGAATGCCTTTCTCCTTCTTTTTGGTGACGTCGGATGCCTGCCTTTGGCGCTCAGAAGTGGATTCTCCTTCAAAGAGGGCTTTTACCCTAAGAAAGGGACATGGTTGTACTGGATTTCTAGTCCTATAGTGGAAGAGCAGATAGGATCACACCTACACGTAAGTTCGTTCGTTGGGTTAGTGGCCACCCGCACTCCAACCTATCTATATGGCAACAAGGTGAATGACAAGGCCAAAGTAGCTGACTCTTATCGCTAACTTGACTCGGTCTAAGGGCGAGCTTGAATACAACTCACAGAACGACTCCTCCAGGGGCCTTCAGGCACTCAAACAGATAGTGAGACAGACACCATCTATAGAACTTGAATGACAATACACCCATATATTCTAGCTAACAATCAGAAACTGTATCCAAATGGAGGGGACACTCTTCCTTCAGAAAGATGCCTTCGAAAGAAAAGCTCTTCCCCTCAATGACACAGCACATTTTCTCAAATGTTCCACGTTTCTCACCATATCCTCATAGGGCTAAAGCACAAGAAAGAGGATTACTTGGTTACCTTGCTTCCCTCGCCTAGGACAGTAGAAGGATCTGTGGCCGAAGGCGCCACAAACGAAGCGGGTCGCCTCTTTTCTGCAGATCTCCACAAGATGACCCTTCTCCCCGCAACAATAGCACATAACGTTTTTCCCATGCTTGTACGGTGAGGAGGACGAGGCCTTGAGAAGCTTTTCCACCATTTTTCCCCTTTGGCATTTGGATCCATGTTTTCTTTAACGATCTCCGTGATAGTAAAGGTTTTTTTGGTAGCCTTTGCTTTTGACGGCGATGAAAGAAAGAGAACCCCTCCTATCTTTTGATCGTGGTCAAAATCCTATCCAAGTGCCCTTTTTTCATATCTTTCTCCTGGTTTTGATCATCACCGTTCACCTACTTGTTACGGAGATCCCAACCAATGCACAATCCAGATTTTTTTTCCTTTTTTTCTCCCATCCCATCTTGGACGGGCCTAGAAGCTTTTCTCATGTTTGAATGGAGGTCTTCCGCAAATGAGTTTCCATATAGGAATTATATAATGTGCCTGCAGATATTGATTGAAAGCTTGTTTCAATTGAACGAGAATGTGAACGAGAAGGCAACAAAAGGAAGCTCGGAGCAAGAGGAGTCATTTAGTAGTTCACGAAAAAAGGCATAGTAGAGAAAGTCTGAGGAGCAGGAAAATTTGGTCACGTAGATCTTCTATTTCGCTGGAATTCTTTGATTGCTCCGTACTCATTTACAATGGAAAAACTCCTGTTCGTTGTAAGATCACTGAAGGTCATAAATTTGGAGAGTTTGCTTTTACACGGAGACGAAGACCCTATCGAACAAATAGAGGAAAGGGGAAAAAGTAAAGTCTAAGCGACATATGGATCAATAAGGAAATCCAATTTCGGTAATCCGAATCCCATATAGGTCTTTTCTTCATACTCGACCAGCCCTAGGTTGGGGATAATGAATTTTTCGAATCTTGTTGGGAGATGCTTCGCTCCGAGTCCGACTGGGACGGAATGGGGGACCCAGGCCCTTCAATGCCTCCCTCCGGATCCACTAACTCGGAAGAGCTATTCAAAGCTTTTCGAGCTGACTGTGAGGACGCCTTTGCATCCCGGGAGCAGACCACTCCCCCGGAAGCTGTGGTCAGTCAAGAGCGGCATCCGAATCCCACTCCAATGCCTGGAGTGGCAGCGGAAGCAGAACAGAAACCTCCTTCTTTTGATTGGGAGGGACGACCTCTCTCTCTTTGAGAGGAAAGTTCTCTACAAAAGGCCCGCGCCTATCACGCCCAGATTCTGGACACATTGCGTGATATTACTCTGAAGAACGGAGAGGAGCTCCGTGAAGAAGACTATCGCACCATGCTTGATTTCATGTTGAGCCGACTCCAGTCCGACGTCAATCCCCGGGCGCTGAAGGAGCTCCTCAACAGACTCCAAAATGGAATATATATATATATATATATATATATATATATATATATATAGACAAAGCACGGAGAAAGAGATCAATTCTTTATATTCATGACGATGTTGTGTAACGGCTCCTTTATTGCTATCAGTAGCTAGCGTCGAGTAGAATGAAAAGCATAAAAAATGAAAACCATAAATGGTAAACAAAAAAAGGAAACACGAAGTGTAACCTCTAAACCCCTTCAAAACCCTAAACGCCAGCTCCTAACACGTGGTGGTCTTTATTCCCGGTTGGTGTTACCAATCAGGACACAAGGTCCCCCTGCCTGAGCATTGCGCAGCGGCCATGTAGAGCCCCTTTAGTCCCGATTTGTAAAGCGGCCGGTACTAAAAGGTGGAGCCTTTAGTCCCGAACGATTAGTCCCGCTTGCACAATTGAGACTAAAGATCCTTACGAACCAGGACTAATATCACGTTTTCTACTAGTGCAACCAGATAATAGGGGAACTTGATGTGTACACGTGGGCGTGGCAGGTTTTGGCTTGTTTTTGTGGAAGCCCTTGGTAAAAATTCGTATATGAATGTAGCTCTAATTGATATTATTTTTTCTATATATAATATATATTTTATTAGTTAAAACCATGGTCAAAATAAAACATAGAATAAGGGAGACTAAGGCCAACTCCAATGAGCGACCCCACATGATCCGTGTGTCCGTTTTGCTCAAAACGAACAAAACCAACGGCCCAACATGTGGAAGCATACCCATTTTATGTCCGCCTCGACCTAAATCCAGCGCAAATCTAGGCCGGATTTGTTAGGAAACATAGTAATTTCAAAGAAATTCCTACGCACACGCAAGATCATGGTGATGCATAGCAACGAGAGGGGAGAGTGTGTCCACGTACCCTCGTAGACCGAAAGCGGAAGCGTTATGACAACGCGGTTGATGTAGTCGTACGTCTTCACGGCCCGACCGATCAAGCACCGAAACTACGGTACCTCCGAGTTCTAGCACACGTTCAGCTCGATGACGTCCCTCGAACTCCGATCCAGCAGAGTGTCGAGGGAGAGTTCCGTCAGCACGACGGCGTGGTGATGATCTTGATGTTCTACCGTCGCAGGGCTTCGCCTAAGCACCGCTACAATATTATCGAGGTGGACTATGGTGGAAGGGGGCACCGGACAAGGCTAAGAGATCCAAGGGATCAATTGTTGTTGTGCCTAGAGGTGCCCCCCTACCCCCGTATATAAAGAAGGAAGGGGGGAGGGGGCGGCCGGCCTAGGAGGGGCGCGCCAAGGGGAGTCCTACTCCCACCGGGAGTAGGACTCCCTCCTTCCTTGTTGGAGTAGGAGAAGGGGAAAGAGGGGGAGAGAAATAAGGAAAAGGGGGCTGCGCCCCTTGTCCAATTCGGACCAGAGGGAGGGCGTAGGCCTCCTTCCTTTTGGCATCTCTCCTCTTTTCCCATATGGCCCAATAAGGCCCATATACTCCCCAGCGAATTCCCGTAACTCTCCGGTACTCTGAAAAATACCCGAATCACTCGGAACCTTTCCGAAGTCCAAATATAGTCGTCCAATATATCAATCTTTACGTCTCGGCCATTTTGAGACTCCTCGTCATGTCCACAATCTCATCCGAGACTCCGAACTCCTTCGGTACATCAAAACTCATAAACTCATAATATAACTGTCATCGAAACCTTAAGCGTGCGGACCCTACGGGTTCGAGAACTATGTAGCCATGACCTAGAATTGTTTCCGGTCAATAACAAATAGCGGAACCTGGATGCTCATATTGGCTCCCTCGTATTCTATGAAGATCTGTATCAGTCAAACCGCATAACAACATACGTTGTTCCCTTTGTTATCGGTATGTTACTTGCCCGAGATTCGATCGTCGGTATCCAATACCTAGTTCAATATCATTACCGGAAAGTCTCTTTACTCGTTACGTAATGCATCATTCTGTAACCAACTCATTGTTCACATTGCTTGCAAGGCTTATAGTGATGTGCATTACCGAGAGGGCCCAGAGGTACCTCTCCGACAATCAGAGTGACAAATCCTAATCTCGAAATACGCCAACCCAACATGTACCTTCGGAGACACCTGTAGAGCACCTTTATAATCACCCAGTTACGTTGTGAAATTTGATAGCACACAAAGTGTTCCTCCGGTAAATGGGAGTTGCATAATCTCATAGTCATAGGAACATGTATAAGTCATGAAGAAAGCAATAGCAACATACTAAACAATCAAGTGCTAAGCTAACGGAATGTGTCAAGTCAATCACATCATTCTCCTAATGATGTGATCCCGTTAATCAAATGACAACTCTTTTGTCCATGGTTAGGAAACATAACCATCTTTGATAAACGAGCTAGTCAAGTAGAGGCATACTAGTGACACTATGTTTGCCTATGTATTCACACATGTATTATGTTTCTGGTTAATACAATTCTAGCATGAATAATAAACATTTATCATGATATAAGGAAATAAATAATAACTCTATTATTGCCTCTAGGGCATATTTCCTTCAGTCTCCCACTTGCACTAGAGTCAATAATCTAGTTCACATCATCATGTGATTTAACACCAATATTCACATCTGTATGTGATTAATACCCATAGTTCACATCGTCATGTGATCAACACCCAAAGGGTTTACTAGAGTCAATAATCTAGTTCACATCGCTATGTGATTAACACCCAAAGAGTACTAAGGTATGATCATGTTTTGCTCATGAGAGAAGTTTAGTCAACGGGTCTGTCACATTCAGAGCCGTATGTATTTTGCAAATATTCTATGTCGTCAATGCTCTGCACGGAGCTACTCTAGCTAATTGCTCCCACTTTTAATATGTATCCAGATTGAGACTTAGAGTCATCTGGATCAGTGTAAAAGTTTGTATCGATGTGATTTTTACGATGAACTCTTTTATCACCTCCATAATCGAGAAACATCTCCTTAGTCCTCACTAAGGATATTCTTGACCGCTATCCAGTGATCTAATATTAGATCAAAATTGTATTCCTTTGCCAAACTCAGAGCAAGGTATACAATAGGTCTTGTATACAGCATAGCATACTTTATAGAACCTATGACTGAGGCATAGGGAATGACTTTTCATTCTCTTTCTATTTTCTGCCATGGTCGGGTTTGGAGTCTTACTCAACTTCACACCTTGCAACACAGGGAAGAACTCTTTCTTTGACTTTCCATTTTGAACTACTTCAAAATCTTGTCAAGGTATGTACTTATTGAAAAATCTTATCAAGCGTCTTGATCTATCTCTATAGATCTTAATGCTCAATGTGTAAGCAGCTTCACCGATGTCTTTCTTTGAAAAACTCCTTTCAAACACTTCTTTATGCTTTCCAGAAAATTCTACATCATTTCCGATCAACAATATGTCTTGCACATATAATATCAGAAATGCTACAGAGCTCCCACTCACTTTCTTGTAAATACGGGCCTTTCCAAAAGTCTGTATAAAACCATATGCTTTGATCAATTCATCAAAGCGTATATTCCAACTCCAAGATGCTTGCACATGTCCATTGATGGATCGCTGGAGCTTGCACATTTTGTTAGCACCTTTAGGATTAACAAAACCTTCTGGTTGTATCATATACAACTCTTCTTTAATAAATCCATTAAGGAATGCAGTTTTGACATCCATTTGCCAGATTTCATAAAATGTGGCAATTTCTAACATGATTCGGACAGACTTAAGCATCGATATGAGTGAGAAAATCTCATCGTATTCAACACCTTGAACTTGTCAAAAAAAACCTTTTGCGACAAGTCGAGCTTTGTAGATAGTAACATTACTATCAGCGTCTATCTTCCTCTTGAAGATCCATTTATCTAACATGGCTTGCTGATCATCGAGCAAGTCAATCAAAGTCCATACTTTGTTCTCATACATGGATCATATCTCAGATTTTATGTCCTCAAGCCATTTCGCGGAATCCTGGCTCATCATCGCTTCCTCGTAGTTCATAGGTTCATCATGGTCTAGTAACATGACTTCTAGAACATGATTATTGTACCACTCTGGTGTGGATCTTACTCTGGATGACCTACGAGGTTTGGTAGCAACTTGATCTGAAGTTTCATGATCATCATCATTAACTTCCTCACTAATTGGTGTAGGAATCACTAGAACTGATTTATGTGATGAACTACTTTCCAATAAGGGAGAAGGTACAATTACCTCGTCAAGTTCTACTTTCCTCCCACTCACTTCTTTCAAGAGAAACTTCTTCTCTAGAAAGGATCCATCTTAGCAACGAATAACTTGCCTTCGGATCTGTGATAGAAGGTGTACCCAATAGTTACCTTTGGGTATTCTATGAAGACGCACTTCTCTGATTTGGGTTTGAGCTCATCAGGTTGAAACTTTTTCACATAAGCACCGCAGCCCCAAAATTTAAGAAACGAAAACTCTGGTTTCTTGCCAAACCACAGTTCATAAGGCGTCGTCTCAACGAATTTTGATGGTGCCCTATTTAAAGTGAATGCAACTGTCTCTAATGCATAAGCCCAAAACGATAGTGGTAAACCGATAAGAGACATCATAGGTCGCACCATATCCAATAAAGTGCGGTTACGATGTTCGGACAAACCATAACGCTATAGTGTTCCAGGTGGTGTGAACTGTGAAACTATTCCACATTGTTTTATATGAAGGCCAAACTCGTAACTCAAATATTCTACTCCACGATCAGATCGTAGAAACTTTATTTTCTTGTTACGATGATTCTCCACTTCACTCTGAAATCCTTTGAACTTTTCAAATGTTTCAGACTTGTGTTTCATTAAGTAGATATACGCATATCTCCTCAAATCATCTGTGAAGCTCAGAAAATAATGATACTTGCCATGAGCATTAACACTCATTGGATCGCATACATCGGTATGTATTATTTCCAACAAGTCAGTAGCTCGTTCCTTTGTTCCGAAGAACGGAGTTTTAGTCATCTTGCCCAAAAGGCACGGTTCGCAAGCATCAAATGATTCATAATCAAGTGATTCCAAAAACCCATCAGCATGGAGTTTCTTCATGCGCTTTACACCGATATGACCCAAACGGCAGTGCCACAAATAAGTTGCACTATCATTATCAACTTTGCATCTTTTGGCATCAATATTATGCATATGTGTATCACTATGATCCAGATCCAACAAACTATTTTCAATGGGTGTATGACCATTGAAGGTTTTATTCATGTAAACAGAACAACAATTATTCTCTAACTTTAAATGAATAACTGTATTGCAATAAACATGATCAAATCATATTCATGCTCAACGCAAACGCCAAATAACATTTATTTAGGTTAACACTAATCCGAAAAGTATAGGGAGTGTGCGATGATGATCATATCAATCTTGGAACTACTTCCAACACACATCATCACTTCACCCTCAACTAGTCTCTGTTTATTCCGTAACTCCTGTTTCGAGTTACTAATATTTAGCAACCGAACAAGTATCAAATATTCAGGGACTACTATAAACACTAGTAAAGTACACATCAATAACATGTATATCAAATATACCCTTGTTCACTTTGCCATCCTTCTTATCCACCAAATATTCAGGGCATTTTCGCTTCCAGTGACCATTTCCTTTGCAGTATAATCACTCAGTTTCGGGCTTTGGTCCATCTTTGGGCTTCTTCGCGGGAGTGACAACTTGCTTGCCACTCTACTTGAAGTTCCCTTTCTTTTCCTTTGACCTTTTCTTGAAACTAGTGGTCTTGTCAATCATCAACACTTGATGCTTTTTCTTGATTTCTACCTTCGTTGATTTCAACATCACGAAGAGCTCGGGAATCGTTTTCGTCATCCCTTGCATACTATAGTTCATCACGAAGTTCTAGTAACTTAGTGATGGTGACTAGAGAATTCTGTCAATCACTATCTTATCTGGAAGATTAACTCCCACTTGATTCAAGCGATTGTAGTACTCAGACAATCTAAGTACTTGCTCACTAGTTGAGCAATTCTCCTCCATCTTTCAGGCGAAGTATTTGTCAGAGGTCTCATACCTCTTGACACGGGCATGAGTCTGAAATACCAATTTCATCTCTTGAAACATCTTATATGTTCCATGACGTTTCAAAAAAAAATTGTAGTCCCGGTTCTAAGCCATAAAGCATGGTGCACAAAACTATCAAGTAGTCATCATATTGAGCTAGCAAAACATTCATAACGTCTGCATCTGCTCCTGCAATAGGTTTGTCACTAGCGGTGCATTAAGGACATAATTCTTCTGTGCAGCAATGAGGATAAACCTCAGATCACGGATCCAATCCGCATCATTGCTACTAACATCTTTCAACACAATTTTTCTCTAGGAACATATCAAAATAAACATATGAAAGCAACAACGCGAGCTATTGATCTACAACATAATTTGCAAAATACTACCAGGACTAAGTTCATGATAAATTTAAGTTCAATTAATCATATTACTTAAGAACTCCCACTTAGATAGACATCTCTCTAGAGATCTAAGTGATCACGTGATCCAAATCAACTAAACCATGTCCGATCATCACGTGAGATGGAGTAGTTTTCAATGGTGAACATCACTATGTTGATCATATCTACTATATGATTCACGCTCGACCTTTCGGTCTCCGTGTTCCGAGGCCATATCTGTATATGCTAGGCTCGTCAAGTTTAACCTGAGTATTCAGCGTGTGCAACTGTTTTGCACCCGTTGTATTTGAACGTAGAGCCTATCACACCCGATCATCACGTGGTGTCTCAGCACGAAGAACTTTCGCAACGGTGCATACTCAGGGAGAACACTTCTTGATAATTAGTGAGATATCATCTTAAAATGCTACCGTCAATCAAAGCAAGATAAGATGCATAAAGGATAAACATCACATGCAATCAATATAAGTGATATGATATGGCCATCATCATCTTGTGCTTGTGATCTCCATCTCCGAAGCACCGTCGTGATCACCATCGTCATCGGCGCGACACCTTGATCTCCATCGTAGCATCGTTGTTGTTACGCCATCTATTTCTTCTACAACTATCGCTACCGCTTAGTGATAAAGTAAAGCAATTACAGGGCGTTTGCATTTCATACAATAAAGCGACAACCATATGGCTCCTGCTAGTTGCCATAACTTCGGTTACAAAACATGATCATCTCATACAATAAAATATAGCATCACGTCTTAACCATATCACATCACAACATGCCCTGCAAAAACAAGTTAGACGTCCTCTACTTTGTTGTTGCAAATTTTACGTGGCTGCAACGGGCTGAGTGTCGGTGTCAAAACCGGCAGATCTCAGGTAGGGGGTCCCGAACTGTGCGTCTAGGCGGATGGTAACAGGAGACGAGGGACACGATGTTTTTACCCAGGTTCGGGCCCTCTTGATGGAGGTAAAACCCTACGTCCTGCTTGATTAATATTGATGATGTGGGTTACAAGAGTAGATCTACCATGAGATCAAGGAGGCTAAACCCTAGAAGCTAGCCTATGGTATGATTGTTGTTCGTCCTATGGACTAAAGCCATCCAGTTTATATAGACACCGGAGAGGGCTAGGGTTACACAGAGTCGGTTACAATGATAGGAGATCTACATATCCGTATCGCCAAGCTTGCCTTCCACGCCAAGGAAAGTCCCATCCGGACACGGGACGAAGTCTTCAATCTTGTATCTTCATAGTCTTGGAGTCCGGCCGATGATGGTAGTTCGGCTATCCGGACACCCCCTAGTCCGGGACTCCCTCAGTAGCCCCTGAACCAGGCTTCAATGACGACGAGTCCGGCGCGCATATTGTCTTCGGCATTGCAAGGCGGGTTCCTCCTCCGAATAATTTATAGAAGATTGTGAACACCAGGATAGTGTCCGGCTCTGCAAAAATAAATTCCACATACCACCGTAGAGAGAATAATATTACACAAGATCAATCTGCTGACGTATTCTGTGGCGTAACGTCACACCACTTCCAAGCCTTTACTCGAATTGTTTCTATTGTTCCACCTCAGCGCGTTTAGCGAGGCGGTTTCCTTGGCACGTCTGTCGAAGCAGAGATCGTGTTCCCCTTATTCCGGGATTCCCATCAATACGGACGTGGGTAACCCAACCGCGCCATTGATTGTGACGCTTGGGAGATAAGCGAGTTTTACCAGGCCGGTGGGGACGCGTGTTTCTGTCCGCCCATATAAGGGGATAAAGATCCAACCTTTTTACCTGCGCCTTCTTCCTCCTTGGCTTATCCATCTCTGCGAACTCGAGCTCTAGCGCCCAAGCCCGCACATCTCACCTCAACCTTCTCCAAATATGTCCGGAGCGGGAGGCAAGTGGATGGCCTCCTCCGTCACGGAGGGGCATATCCAGAAGCTGCGCAGCGCCGGATACTTGTCCAGCGACATCGCGCATCGGCTCCCCGACGAGGGAGAGCTCATCCCCACCCCCAGGCCCCATGAGAGGGTAGTATTCCTTCCCCATTTCCTCCGCGGACTGGGCTTCCCACTTCATCCCTTTGTCCGGGGGCTCATGTTCTACTACGGCCTAGATTTCCATGATCTGGCCCCGAATTTTATTCTCAACATCTCGGCGTTTATCGTCGTGTGCGAGGCCTTCCTCTGCATCCAGCCCCACTTCGGCTTGTGGCTCAAGACCTTCAGTGTCAAGCCGAAGGTTGTGAAGGGCAGCCAAGCGGAGTGCGGAGGCGCCATGGTGGGCAGGATGTCCCACGTTACGTGGCTGGAGGGCACCTTTGTGGAAACCATCAAGGGGTGGCAATCGGGGTGGTTCTACATCACCGAGCCGCGTGATCCCGAATGGGCAGCGGCCCCCGAATTCAGATCCGGCATCCCCACACGGCTCACCTCCTGGAAAGAGAGCGGCCGGATTTGGGGCGATTCGGAGGAGCTGACCGGACTCCAAGCCTGCGTCCAAAAGCTGGTGGACAAGAAGCTCAAGCTTGTCAACGTAGTCCAGGTCATGCTCATCCGCCAGATTCTCCCGTGCCAACGACGGGGCTTCAATATGTGGGAGTTCGATCCGGCGCAGCACCAGACTTTGAATGGGCTCTTCGACACTACGTACGAAGAGGTCTGGAAGGTGCTGTTCAAGGGCGCCGAGGCTCCCGCATCCGCTACCGAAGATCGCGGATTCAGCTCGCAGCGTCCAGCTGACGAGGTAAGTGATATTGTCCTTTACGGGACGCTTGTTATTCATAGTTTGACTCTATGCGGGATCTAAACTCCCTTTCCTTTGACAGGACTGGCTGAAGAAGGCCGCACAGGCTATCTGTCCGGCCCCATTGCCAGAGGACCCAGCTGACGCCCGCCTAACGGGGCTGCTGGCTCCGGCACCCCACGTGGTGCCGGAGAAGAAGGCCAAGAAGAAGGCCACGGGGACTCGGAAGAGTTCCCGTTTTCAGGTGCTATCGGACGATGAATCCGAGGCCGACTCCTCCCACCAAGGCGAGGAGGAGAAGAAGAAAGCCTCTCCCCCAGCGGGGGGAGGGAAGAAAAGGAAGGCCTCCCCAACAAGGGAGGCCGAAGGGTCCAAGAGGGGAAAAACATCTTCTCCCAGAATGCTCCGCCAACGCCAGTGACGACGAGGACTGGCCTCCAAGGGCCAAGCCTCTGGCGAGATCGTAAGTATCCGGACTCCCGAATAACTTCAAGGTTTTCGTTTTCCGCCACATTATGTCTTTCTAATGCCGCATACAACCCTGCAGTCCGCCTAAGGATGATCTCCCCACTTCGTCGAGCGGGTCCTTAGGGGCGTCGGATATGGATTCTCTTCCGACTGCCTCCACCCCCCGTGATGCGGACGATGCCGAGGTGGGATCCCAGGAAGGGACCCACCAGGAGGAGAGGGCCCCGGAGGTGTCGCAGGACAACCTCCCGGACTTTGCACCGGACTCAGCCCCGGAACCCATAGTGGCTCCGGAGTCCGGCGGGCGACCCCTTCGTAAGAAGGGCAAGACCGCGACGCCGGCTGCCTCCGTCCAACCGGAGGTGCCGGATAATTTGCTGGAGGCGCTCAACGGCGCCTCCATCGAAGAGGAACACCGCACTGTTATGAGTGCGGTGATTCAGAAGGTTCAGCTCGCCAAGAGCGGGCTGACCGAAGCCTGCAGCAGCCTTCTAACAGGCTTTGAGGTAAGAATTTCAATATATGTAAAATGGTACCGCATAGACAGTAGCCCCTGATGCTCGGTTCGGTGTTCGGAAAGAAAAGCCGGACTGAGGATCTTTAGAAAGATAAACGCAGGAGTCATGAAAATATGTCAATATGGGATTGCAGGCTGTGCTGCTGACCTCTGCCGCACTGACTGCGGAGGTCAATACTTTGAAGGAAAACCTCGAGCGGTCCGAGAACGAGCTCGGCCATGCCAAGAAGCAGCTCGAGGAAAAAGAAGGTGAGTAATACCTTATGAAAATTGTACCTTACAGAAAAGGATTTGGTTGCAAGAAAAATGACAAGGATAACTGGGGTATTGCAGGGGCCACTAACGAGGTGGCGACCCTGAAGGAGGCGGTGGCCGCGGCCGAACGCAATGCGGCTGCGGAGCGCACCGAGCGAGAGAAACAGGAGGCGCGGGTGGCGGAGGTACAGCAAGAGCTCCAGGATCTCGTGAAGAAACACGAGAGCCTGGAGCGTGACTCGAAGACTCGAGAGTCTGAGCTTGCAACGGCTCTTGAGAGTGCCAAAGCCGCTAAGGCCGAAGCCTACAAGGCCCTCCAGGAGATAGAGGCGGTGAAGAAAATAGCAGCGGGTAAGGCATTTTTCATGCAAAGTAAGCATGTGAGTGTTAATTACCTGTCGCTTACCCGAATTCGGAGCTCTCCAGGAGCGTTCGCAGATCTTCCCCGCAGCGTGTCCGATGCTGCCGCATTCTACCGGGCCGAGGAGGGGAGCTCAACGGAGAAGGTCTTCTGGTCTCAGTATGCTGAGGCCGAACATCCGGTGCCCCTTAGCGACCAGCTGAAGCAGCTGGTCGAGCTCCACAAGGCGGCCGAACAGGCCATGAAGGGCCTCATAGTTCGGCTGTGGCCTAAGGAGGCTATGCCTGGGAGCTACTTCGGCCTGGTGCGGCGGCTGGTGGACGCGTGCCCGTGGGTTGAAGTTATCAAGCACTCCGCCTGTATCGAGGGTGCGCGTCGGGCCCTTGCCCGCGCAAAGGTGCACTGGGGCAAGATGGATGCCCAGAAGCTTGTGACGGACCCCCCACCAGAGGGCAAGGAGCATCGCACGCCCGAGATGTATTATAGGAGTGTGCTGAAGGGCGCCCGCATTATTGCGGGTGAGTGCTCCAAAGAAGAAGTTTTTGAGTAGACTCGCGTTTTGTTATCCTGTGCGCTGAAAACTAAGTTCATATGCGCGAAGCAACACTTGTTAATTTAAAATATTACCTTCTGTGCGGCTGTTTATCAAATCTGAGAGATGGCAAGTCGTCGGCTTCAGCCCCCATGCCACGAGTGCTGGGGTGTTCGGGATAAATTTGGGCACTCTTGTTCCCATATTTGGGTCCATCGAGGGAGGCGCTCAACACAACGAACAAGGCAACCGGACTTATAATGCTTGAACACTCTCACTTAGCCATAGAATTCTATAATTTTAAATTTCGGCGAAGCCCCTAGTTTTCGGAAGGCCGAATTTGGGGCGCTATCCACGCCTTGGCCGGACAGAATCCGGCTCCTCGCTCGAAGCGGCATAAGTCTTTAGGGACTCGCAAAGAACCTCTCGAACAGCGACCAGCTCTCGCCTCATCATGACGGTCAGTTTTAGCTTTCTCCACTGAGGCGTTAACCCAGCTCAACTGGGGCGCAATCGCAGTGGTTCTCCCAGTGCTACCTTAGCCGATAAAACGGAACGTAAGGTACCAAAACATGGGAGCCGGGCAAACCCAACTATTGACCCAAGAACATGATTCGGAGCCGATGCATATAATGCTATAAGTTCGGGGTGCCGCACTTGTGAAAGTGTTCGGACTTATCACACCATAACGCGGGAAACATAAGCCCCTGGTGTATTTAGCCGTACCAAAACGTACGGATGCAACATGTCATAGATGAACATATGTGTAAGAAAGAAATGCAATTGGAAGCAAAAATGTGCTGCATTGCTTTATTCAATAAAAACTGCTGTAAGTGCAGGACGATACAAGTGGTGCGGTAAGCAAGGGATGGGACTGTTTAACATGTCCCCCTCCAGGGGTAGGCTACGGAATAATGCATAAAACAGATTTAATGCTCATGATGGAGACCACCTGGATTTTCGTTGTAGCCTTTCTCCTTCCCTGGCTGTTGCATCGTGGGTTCGGCATGTCTGCTGCCGGACAGGGCCTCTGACGAACGGAGTCCTGTAGGTAAAAAATAAAAGGAAAAGAAAAAGAAACGACACACTTAAGAGCCCCTGGTGCGGTTGAGCCGCAGTCTGGGCTTATCGTGGTCGAGCCCCTTGCCCCATGCCCATGGTATCTTCAGAGCGTAATGGAGTACGCGAAGGGTCTGTCTTAATGTTTTACAGGGGCTGGGGTTGGGGCCGCACTGCTACGCGTGCTCGGAACGTGCCAGGTGGTCGTGTTGTAGGTTACTCCGGGCACGCTTAGCTGTGTCCGGCCGCTTGGCAGCCGGACTCGAGAATTGCCTTAAAAGGCTGCTTTGTACTTCTGCCGCGAGAGCCGCTGTATGTTCCTCCGTTCGGAGGGAGCGTTCAGTGTTTCCGTTGACCGTGATGACTCCTCTAGGGCCTGGCATCTTGAGCTTGAGGTATGCGTAGTGCGGCACCGCGTTGAACTTTGCGAACGCGGTACGTCCGAGCAAGGCATGATAGCCGCTGCGGAACGGGACTATGTCGAAGATTAACTCCTCGCTTCGGAAGTTATCCGGGGATCCGAAGACCACTTCCAGTGTAACTGAGCCTGTACAATTGGCTTCTACACCTGGTATGACGCCTTTAAAGGTCGTCTTGGTAGGTTTAATCCTTGAGGGGTCTATGCCCATTTTGCGCACCGTGTCCTGATAAAGCAGGTTTAGGCTGCTACCGCCGTCCATCAGGACTCTGGTGAGATGAAATCCATCGACGATTGGGTCTAGAACCAATGCGGCGAACCCACCATGGCGAATGCTGGTGGGGTGGTCCCTTCGGTCAAAGGTGATCGGGCAAGAGGACCATGGATTGAACTTCGGGGCAACTGGCTCCATCGCGTATACATCCCTGAGTGCACGCTTCCGCTCCCTTTTGGGTATGTGCGTGGCATATATCATGTTCACCGTCCGCACCTGTGGGGGGAAACCCTTCTGTCCTCTATTGTTCGGCGGTCGGGTCTCTTCCTCGTCGTCGCTATGTAGCCCCTTGTCGCTGTTTTCGGCAATTAACTTGCCTGCCTGCTTGAACACCCAACAGTCCCTATTGGTGTGGTTAGCTGGCTTTTCAGGGGTGCCATGTATCTGGCACAAGCGGTCGAGAATTCGGTCCAAATTGGACGGACCCTGAGTTGTTCTTTTGAATGGCTTTTTCCGTTGACCGGGTTTAGAGCCTCTGAATCCGGCATTGACTGCCGTATCCTCACTGTTATCGCCGTTAATGCGGCGTTTGTTTTTGTTGCGACGCGACCTGCCACTACGGTCCTTGATATCCGGACTGCCAGAATTTTTGTTGAGGTTGTTGCTGCGTGCTAGCCAGCTGTCCTCACCCGCACAGAAGCGGGTCATGAGTGATGTAAGGGCTGCCATGGATTTCGGCTTTTCCTGTCCCAGGTGCCGGGCAAGCCACTCGTCGCGGATGTTATGCTTGAAGGCCGCGAGGGCCTCGGCATCCGGACAGTCGACGATTTGGTTTTTCTTGGTTAAGAACCGTGTCCAGAATTGTCTGGCCGATTCGTCTGGCTGCTGAATTATGTGGCTTAGGTCATCTGCATCTGGTGGTCGCACGTACGTGCCTTGGAAGTTATCGAGGAATGCGGCTTCCAGGTCCTCCCAACTCCCGATTGACTCTGCTGGCAAGCTGTTAAGCCAGTGCCGGGCTGGTCCTTTAAGTTTGAGTGGGAGATATTTGATGGCGTGGAGATCGTCTCCGCGGGCCATGTGGATGTGGAGGAGATAGTCCTCGATCCAGACCGCGGGGTCTGTTGTGCCATCATAAGATTCAATATTGACGGGTTTAAACCCTTCTGGGATTTGATGATCCATTACCTCATCTGTGAAGCACAGTGGGTGTGCGGCGCCTCTGTACTGGGCGATATCGCGACGGAGCTCAAAAGAGCTTTGTCTGTTGTGTTCGGCCCGGCCGGACTTACTGTGTCCGGGGTGACGGTGATCGTCACGTATCGTGGGGCGCCCACGTGATCCATAGATCGATCTTGATTGTCTTGCCTTATCCTCCAATATGTCTCGCAGGTCCGGAGTGTTCCCCTGTGGCCTTGTGCTTTTCGAGCGATGCCGGGGTACGGGTCTAGTGAAGGGCCTTGAGGCCTCTCTGTCGCGACCACGGGGTGGTCGATCAGCCGTATTGTCTCCTGGTGAAGCGGGATCATATGCCTCCACCTCTAATCGGGGGAGCAGCTTACGTTTGGGGTAGCTTTTGGAGGGGCGTTCGAGTTCATGCTCTTCGGCCGCGAGGACTTCGGTCCATCTGTCGGCTAGCAGATCTTGATCAGCTCTAAGCTGCTGCTGCTTTTTCTTGAGGCTGTTTGCCGTGGCCATAAGCCTGCGTTTGAAACGCTCCTGTTCGACGGGATCCTCAGGCACGACGAATTCGTCGTCGTCGAGGCTTGCCTCGTCTCCGGAGGGAGGCATATAGTCCTCTACCTCTTCTTCGGCCGCTCTCTCATGAGGGCTGGCGTCCCCCTCCTCCTGTGCTGGATCTTGCTGGAGTGGGTTGTCTTCGGCGCTATCCGGTGTATTATTGTCTCCGGTGCCGGAATCCTCATTCTTGCTATGGCGGGATTTAGAGCGGCGCCGCTGACGCCGGCGCTTGGGCTGTTTCTTGGAGGGGTCATCCTCCGCTATTCCTTCGCCGTTCCCATCCTTTGGGATATCCACCATGTATATGTCGTATGAAGAGGTGGCTTTCCAGTGCCCGGTGGGCGCTGGTTCTTGGTCGTCTCCGGCATCGTCGTCCATACCGTCGATGTCCTCAGAGTCGTAATCTAGCATGTCGGTTAGATCGTCGACAGTGGCTACCAAGTGGGTGGTGGGTGGGCTCTGAATTTCTTCGTCGTCCGCATCCCAACCGTCCTGGCCGCAGTCCGGCCAGGCCTCTCCTGATAACGAGAGGTACTTTAGCGAACTCAAGATGTCGCCAAAAGGTGAGTGCTGAAAGATGTCCGCCGCGGTGAACTCCATGATCGGCGTCCAATCGAATTCGACTGGAGGGGGCGCGGGAGGTCCGGAGTCCGGCAAGGAGTCCGGCACCTCGGAGTCACGAGCTTCATGGGGGACAAGATCGGTGTTCGGCTCTATCGCCGTAGAGGTTGCAGCCCCCGAGGCGGTGTCTAGGCATCCATCCTCGATCTGCGGAGCTGGCTCCGAATTGAAGATCGGAGTGGTTTCGAGTGCGGCCTCCAGGGTACTGTCCGGCGGCAGAGCTAAATCATGCCCGACGTGACAGTGCGGCATGCTCGGCTGTGGCTTGAATCCGCCGAAGATCAAGTCCCCGCGGATGTCAGCCGTGAAGTCCAAACTTCCAAATCTGACCTGACGGCCCGGGGCGTAACTTTCGATCTGCTCTAGATGGCCAAGCGAATTGGCCCGCAGTGCAAAGCCGCCGAATACGAAGATCTGTCCGGGGAGGAAGGTCTCACCCTGGACTGCGTGGTTGATGATGATCGAAGAAGCCATCGAGCCTATCGGTGACGACACAGAGGAACTCTCAATGAAAGCACCAATGTCGGTGTCAAAACCGGCAGATCTCGGGTAGGGGGTCCCGAACTGTGCGTCTAGGCGGATGGTAACAGGAGACGAGGGACACGATGTTTTTACCCAGGTTCGGGCCCTCTTGATGGAGGTAAAACCCTACGTCCTGCTTGATTAATATTGATGATGTGGGTTACAAGAGTAGATCTACCACGAGATCAAGGAGGCTAAACCCTACAAGCTAGCCTATGGTATGATTGTTGTTCGTCCTATGGACTAAAGCCATACGGTTTATATAGACATCGAAGAGGGCTAGGGTTACACAGAGTCGGTTACAATGATAGGAGATCAAAATATCCGTATCGCCAAGCTTGCCTTCCACACCAAGGAAAGTCCCATCCAGACACGGGACGAAGTCTTCAATCTTGTATCTTCATAGTCTTGGAGTCCGGCCGATAATGATAGTTCGGCTATCCGGACACCCCCTAGTCCGGGACTCCCTCACTGAGCAAGACCCGTTCTTACCTACGCATCAAAACCACAATAATAGTTTGTCAAGTTGGTGATGTTTTAACCTTCGCAAGGACCGGGCGTAGCCACACTCGGTTCAACTAAAGTGAGACAGACAGACACCCGCCGGTCACCTTTAAGCAACGAGTGCTTGTAGCGGTGAAACCAGTCTCGTGTAAGCGTATGCGTAATGTCGGTCCGGGCCGCTTCATCTTACAATGCCGTTGAACCAAAGTATGACATGCTGGTAAGCAGTATGAGTTATATCGCCCACAACTCACTTGTGTTCTACTCGTGCATATAACATCTACGCATAAAACCTGGCTCGGATGCCACTGTTAGGAAACGTAGTAATTTCAAAAAGAATTCTACGCACACGCAAGATAATGGTGATGCATAGCACCGAGAGGGGAGAGTGTGTCCACGTACCCTCATAGACCGAAAGCGGAAGCGTTATGACAACGCGGTTGATGTAGTTGTACGTCTTCACGGCCCAACCGATCAAGCACCGAAACTACGGCACCTCCGAGTTCTAGCACACGTTCAGCTCGATGATGTCCCTCGAACTCCGATCCAGTAGAGTGTCGAGGGAGAGTTCCATCAGCACGACGGCGTGGTGACGATCTTGATGTTCTACCGTCGCAGGGCTTTGCCTAAGCACCGCTACAATATTACCGAGGTGGACTATGGTAGAGGGGGGCACCGCACACGGCTAAGAGATCCAAGGGATCAATTGTTGTTGTGCCTAGAGGTGCCCCCCTGCCCCCGTATATAAAGGAGCAAGGGGGAAGGGGCCGGCCGGCCTAGGAGGGGCGCGCCAAGGGGAGTCCTACTCCCATCGGGAGTAGGACTTCCTCCTTCCTTGTTGGAGTAGGAGAAGGGGAAAGAGGGGGAGAGAAATAAGGAAAAGGGGGCTGCGCCCCTTGTCCAATTCGGACCAGAGGGGCGGCGCAGGCCTCCTTCCTTTTGTCCTCTCTCCTCTATTCCCGTATGGCCCAATAAGGCCCATATACTCCCCGGCGAATTCCCATAACTCTCCGGTACTCCGAAAAATACCCGAATCACTCGGAACCTTTCCGAAGTCCGAATATAGTCGTCCAATATATTGATCTTTACGTCTCGACCATTTTGAGACTCCTCGTCATGTCCCCGATCTTATCCGGGACTCCGAACTCCTTTGGCACATCAAAACTCATAAACTCATAATATAATTGTCACCGAAACCTTAAGCTTGCGGACCCTACGGGTTCGAGAACTATGTAGACATGACCTAGAACTGTTTCTGGTCAATAACCAATAGCGGAACCTGGATGCTCATATTGGCTCCCACATATTCTACGAAGATCTTTATCGGTCAAACCGCATAACAACATACGTTGTTCCCTTTGTCATCGGTATGTTACTTGCCCGAGATTCAATCGTTGGTATCCAATACCTAGTTCAATCTCGTTACCGGCAAGTCTCTTTACTCCTTACGTAATGCATCATTCCGTAACCAACTCATTGGTCACATTGCTTGCAAGGCTTATAGTGATGTGCATTACCAAGAGGGCCCAGAGATACCTCTCCGACAATCGGAGTGACAAATTCTAATCTCGAAATACGCCAACCCAACATGTACCTTCGGAGACACCTGTAGAGCTCCTTTATAATCACCCAGTTATGTTGTGACGTTTGGTAGCACACAAAGTGTTCCTCCGGTAAACGGGAGTTGCATAATCTCATAGTCATAGGAACATGTATAAGTCACGAAGAAAGCAATAGCAACATACTAAACGATCAAGTGCTAAGCTAACGGAATGGGTCAAGTCAATCACATCCTTCTCCTAATGATGTGATCCCGTTAAGCAAATGACAACTCTTTTGTCCATGGTTAGGAAACATAACCATCTTTGATAAACGAGCTAGTCAAGTAGAGGCATACTAGTGACACTATGTTTGTCCATGTATTCACACATGTATTATGTTTCCGGTTAATACAATTCTAACATGAATAATAAACATTTATCATGATATAAGGAAATAAATAATAACTTTATTATTGCCTCTAGGGCATATTTCCTTCAAGATTTGCATCCACACGGAGAGGCTCACACGTGTTCTCTTTTCGTCTGCCATCGGGCCTGCATGTCGGCCATGCAACTACTCCCCATCGGCCCCATTTAATCCGCACAGGTGGTCGAGCACGCACGTCAGACTCCTAGCCGTCCTCCAACCCTCCTTTTTAATGCTGAACAGACCGGCCAGTCCACTTCTTGCCATGTCCACACTCTTCCACTGCCCCTTGTCGTGCAACACACCCAACCACCAGCTTCGCCCATCTCTCCTCCCTCCTCGCTTCCCGTCGGAGAGAAGGGGAAGCATGACCACAAAGATCGGTCGTCTTCTACATCATCATGGAGCGCCACCGTGAACTCCACCTCGCCGGCCACCATCTCCCTCTCCCCTCCCACCGCCGCACCGTGGAACGACGTGTACATCAAGGTAGATATTTGTCGGTGTTACTGTGAGACGGCGACCCTGCTCCCCTGTCCCGATGCTCACCTCCCCAATGGGTGGCATTTGAGCCTCGATCGGGTGCTAGTGCTGGCTATACCGGCGAGCGGTCGCGCTCGCCTCTTGAAAATCAATCGACAATGGGCACAGATCCCGCATCACATCCTTGCCGACCTCTGGTAAGACGTTGACTCCCCCTTGTCGGACAGTGGTTCCGGGATGAGCACGACATTGATACGTCTCCAACGTATCTATAATTTATGAAGTATTCATGATATTATATTATCAGTTCTGGATGTTTAATGGGCTTTACTATACACTTTTATATTATTTTTCGGACTAACCTATTAACCGGAGGCCCAGCCCAAATTGTTGTTTTCTTGCCTATTTCAGTGTTTCGAAGAAAAGGAATATCAAACGGAGTCCAAACGGAATGAAACTTTCGTGAGAGTTATTTTTGGAACAGAAGCAATCCAGGAGACTTGGAGTAGACGTTAGGGAAGCAACAAGGAAGCCACGAGGCAGGGAGGCGCGCCCTACCTCCCTGGGCGTGCCCCCCACCCTCGTGGGCCCCTCGTAGCTCCCCTTACCGACTTCCTTCGCCTATATATATCCATATACCCTAAAAAAATCGAGGAGCAAAATAGATCGGGAGTTTCGCCGCCGCAAGCCTTTGTAGCCACGAAAAATCAATCGGGACCCTGTTCCGGCACCCTGCCAAAGGGGGGATCCTTCACCGGTGGCCATCTTCATCATCCCGGCGCTCTCCATGACGAGGAGGGAGTAGTTCACCCTCGGGGCTGAGGGTATGTACCAGTAGCTATGCGTTTGATCTCTCTTTCTCTCTCTCTCTCTCTCTCTCTCATGTTCTTGATTTGGCACGATCTTGATGTATCGCGAGCTTTGCTATTATAGTTGGATCTTATGATGTTTCTCACCCTCTACTCTCTTGTAATGGATTGAGTTTTCCCTTTGAAATTATCTTATCGGATTGAGTCTTTAACGATTTGACAACACTTGATGTATGTCTTGCATGTGCTTATCTGTGGTGACAATGGGATATCACGTGATCTACTTGATGTATGTTTTGGTGATCAACTTGCGGGTTCAGTGACCTTGTGAACTTATGCATAGGGGTTGGCACACGTTTTCGTCTTGACTCTTCGGTAGAAACTTTGGGGCACTCTTTGAAGTACTTTGTGTTGGTTTGAATAGATCAATCTGGGATTGTGTGATGCATATCGTATAATCATGCCCACGGATAGTTCAGGTGACATTGGAGTATCTAGGTGACATTAGGGTTTTGGTTGATTTGTGTCTTAAGGTGTTATTCTAGTACGAACTCTACGATAGATCGAACGGAAATAATAATTTCGTGTTATTTTACCACGGACTCTTGAATAGATCAATCAGAAAGGATAACTTTGAGGTGGTTTCGTACCCTACAATATTCTCTTCATTTGTCCTCCACTATTAGTGACTTTGGAGTGACTCTTTGTTGCATGTTGAGGGATAGTTATATGATCCAGTTATGTTATTATTGTTGAGAGAACTTGCACTAGTGAAAGTATAAACCCTAGGCCTTGTGTCCTAGCATTGCAATACCGTTTGTGCTCACTTTTATCATTAGTTGCCTTTCTGTTTTTATAATTTCAGATTACAAAAACCTATATCTACCATCCTTATTGCACTTGTATCACCATCTCTTCGCCGAACTAGTGCACCTATACAATTTACCATTGTATTGGTGTGTTGGGGCACAAGAGACTCTTTGTTATTTGGTTGCAGGGTTGTTTGAGAGAGACCATCTTCATCCTATGCCTCCCACGAATTGATAAAGCTTAGGTCATCCACTTGAGGAAAATTTTCTAATGTCATATAAACCTCTGCACTTGGAGGCCCAACAACATCTACAAGAAGAAGTTGCATAGTAGACATCAGACATGCGCTGGCCAACTTTTTTTGTCGGTCGTGCTCATAGCCCGCCACGTGATGCGCGTGCTCCTAGCCCACCACGCTAGTAGAAAAGGGGGCAATGGTCCAGGCCAGGTCAGCCCATTAGTCCCGGTTCAATCCAGAACCGGGACCAATGGGGGCATTGGACCAGGTTCGTGAGCCCCGGGGCCGGCCGGGCCACGTGGGCCATTGGTCCCGGTTCGTCTGGACCTTTTGGTCCCGGTTGGTGGGACGAACCGGGACCAATGTGCCTCGCTCCTGGCCCACCACCATTGGTCCCGGTTGTTGGCATGAACCGGGACCAAAGGCTGCCCTTTAGTCCCGGTTCGTGCCACGAACCGGGACCAATTAATTGCCTATATATACCCCTTGCCCACGAGCAAAGCATGCCCACTGCTCTGTTTTTCGTGGCCGGCGAGGAGAGAGCTTTGTGGTGCTCTAGCTCACCTCCTATGCACACGAGGTGTTCGATGGAATGCCCGAGCCACACTACTTAAGCTTTCTCCTCTCCAAGCTCGACCTCCAAGCTCCATTTTCCTCAATATTTGTCTAGGTTTAGCGGTCCATCACGTCCCGTCCCCGTCTTCACCGCCGTCGATCGCCCACGCCGATCTCGTCGCTAGCACCACCGTGGTGATCCTCTTGTTCTTATCTTCTTTCTGAAAGGAAAAAAATTCTTACTTGTATATTTATATAGATACTTGTATAATTTTCTTACTTTTATTATTGCATCTTATATAGTGCGATGGTTTTGGTATCCGCCCCCGTCGGCCCTCTTCCTGTCTATGATTCGGATTTGGTATATATTATCTTTTCATAACTATTGGTTCATCTATTGTTTATGACAATTATGCCGACCAATGTGACATAGATTTTATTTATCTAGGAGGTTGTTGAACCGGAAATTCCAACCGACCCTATTGTCGAGAGGTTAAATTTAGTTGAAGAAGAAAACAATTTCTTGAAGGAAAAAATAGAAAAATTGAGGAGGAGAAGATGATATTGGAGTTGCATGTTGCGAATGTTGTCGATGATCACAAGATCAAGATGGATGCAATGCGCTTGAAGATTAGAAAGATTAGAAAATATGCCATACATACCGACGCTTGGTATCATTATGTCGTTGGATCAGTTGTTACATTGGTTGCGATTATGATCGTATTTGTTTTCGCATTGAAATGTTTTACATAGTTTCAATGTATGGTTTAATTAATTTAGATGCTCTGCAGAGCTTTATGTTGTTAGATGAGAACTATGTATGTACTTTGGTTTTAATGTGATGATGAACTTCTATTAACGGGTCGTAGTGGAGAAAAATCGAGAGAAAGTACTGGGATGAGTTTGCAAGTGACCCAAGGAACGTATGGTTTGCTTTAAGCGCGGATGGCATTAATCCTTTCGGGGAGCAGAGCAGCAATCACAGCACCTGGCCCATGACTCTATGTATGTATAACCTTCCTCCTTGGATGTGCATGAAGCGGAAGTTCATTATGATGCCAGTTCTCATCCAAGGCCCTAAGCAACCCGGCAACGACATTGATGTGTACCTAAGGCCATTAGTTGAAGAACTTTTACAGCTGTGGAATGGAAACAGTGTACGTATGTGGAATGAGCACAAACAGGAGGAATTTCACCTAAAGGCGTTGCTGTTCGTGACCATCAACGATTGGCCTGCTCTCAGTAACCTTTCAGGATAGACAAACAAGGGATACCACGCATGCACGCACTATTTACTTGACACCGATAGTATATACCTGGGAAGCTGCAGGAAGAATGTGTACCTGGGCCGTCGTCGATTTCTTCCGACCAACCATCAATGTCGAAAGAAAGGCAAGCATTTCAAAGGCGAGGCAGATCACCGGAAGAAGCCCGCCATGCGTACCGGTGATCACGTACTTGCTATGGTCAATGATTTACACGTAATCTTTGGAAAGGGTCCCAGCGGACTAGCTGTTCCGAGTCACGCTGGGGGACACGCACCCATGTGGAAGAAGAAATCTATATTTTGGGACCTACCCTACTGGAAAGACCTAGAGGTCCGCCCTTCGATCGACGTGATGCACGTGACGAAGAACCTTTGCGTGAACCTGCTAGGCTTCTTGGGCGTGTATGGTAAGACAAAAGATACAGCTGAGGCACGGGAGTACCTGCAACGTTTGCACGAAAAAGACGGCATGCCTCCAAAGCAGTATGAAAGGTCCTGCCAGCTATGCTCTTACCAAAGAAGAGAAGGAAATCTTCTTTGAATGCCTGCTTAGTATGAAGGTCACGACTGGCTTCACGTCGAATATAAAAGGAATAATAAATATGTCGGAGAAAAAGTTTCAGAACCTAAAGTCTCATGACTGCCACGTGATTATGACGCAACTGCTTCCGGTTGGATTGAGGGGGCTTCTACCAGAAAACGTCTGATTAGCCATTGTGAAGCTATGTGCATTCCTCAATGCAATCTCTCAGAAGGTGATCGATCCAAAAATCATACCAAGGCTAAGGAGTGATGTGGTGCAATGTCTTGTCAGTTTTGAGTTGGTGTTCCCACCATCCTTCTTCAATATCATGACGCACGTCCTAGTTCATCTAGTTGATGAGATTGTCATTCTGGGCCCCGTATTTCTACACAATATGTACCCCATTGAGAGGTTCATGGGAGTCCTAAAGAAATATGTCTGTAACCGTGCTAGGCCAGAAGGAAGCATCTCCATGGGCCATCAAACAGAGGATGTCATCGGGTTTTGTGTTGACTTCATTCATGGCCTTAAGAAGATAGGTCTCCCTCAATCGCGGTATGAGGGGAGACTGACTGGAAAAGGCACGCTTGGAAGGGACTCAATAATATGAAGGGACGGGTATTCTTGGTCTCAAGCACGCTACACAGTTCTACAGAACTCTACCTTGGTGACCCCGTATGTCGATGAACACAAGAACAGTCTGCGCTCCAAACACCCGGAGCAGTGCGACGACTGGATTACATGTGAACACATCAGGACTTTTAGCAGTTGGTTGGAAGCACGTCTCAGAGGTGACAACACTGTTTGTGATGAGTTGTACTTGTTGTCCAGGCGACCATCTTCGACTGTTACGATTTGGAAAGGATACGAGATAAATGGGAATACATTTTACACGATTGACCAAGATCAAAACATCACCAACCAAAATAGCAGTGTCCGCTTTGATGCAACAACCGAGAGGGGAAAGGACACATATTATGGTTACATAGTGGACATATGGGAACTTGACTACGGACATGATTTTAAGGTCCCTTTGTTTAAGTGCAAATGGGTCAATCTGTCAGGAGGCGGGGTACAGGTAGACCCACAGTACGGAATGACAACAGCGGATCTGAAAAATCTTGGGTACACTGACGAACCGTTCGTCCTAGCCAATGATGTGGCACAGGTTATCTATGTGAAGGACATGTCTACCAGACCGAGAAAAAGAAAATATAAGGAAGCGAATACATCATACGATGAGCCAAAGCGCCACATAGTTCTTTCAGGAAAAAGGGACATCGTGGGAGTGGAGGGCAAGACAGACATGTCTGAAGATTATGAAAAGTTTCATGAAATTCCTCTCTTCAAAGTCAAGGCTGGCCCCAGCATCTTGATAAACGGTGAAGATTATCCATGGTTACGACGCAATAAGCAAATGACACAAGTGAAGAAAAAGTGAAGACTTTCTCCCACAACTATTATGATGATACCATGGCAACTTTGTAATAGACGAGTATGATACCATTGTCCGTTTTGTACATGCACATGCTATGTGGGTGAATTTATGATACCATGCCAACTCTCAAATTTTTCATAGTTCATTTGAAAAAAAAAAACGCAAGAAAGAAAACAAAAAAAATGTTTTCAAATTTGAAAACTGATGGCACTAACAGAAAGTTTATAATTTTTCTAAAACTAAAAGCAAAAAGAATTAAAAAATAAAGCAAAAAACAAAAGAAAATAAATAATGCAGAAAAAAAACAAAAAACTAGAAAATAATTAAAAATAGCAACAATAAGTATTTTGTTGTAAGTAGAAACAAAATAAAATAAATAAAGTAAGAAAGAAAACAAAAAAACAAAAAAAGTGTTTTTCAAATTTGAAAACTAATGGCACTAACAGAAAGTTTATAACTTTTCTAAAACTAAAAGCAAAAAAGAATTAAAAAATAAAGCAAAAAACAAAAGAAAATAAATAATGCAGAAAAAAACAAAAAAACTAGAAAATAATTAAAAATAGCAACAATAAGTATTTTGTTGTAAGTAGAAACAAAATAAAATAAATAAAGCAAGAAAGAAAACAAAAAAACAAAAAAATGCCTCCTGCTGGGCCCCCACGGCCTGAATACGACTAGAAACCCTACCATGGGCCAGGATTCAGGCCCGCAGTAGGCCCAGAAGGCCCATCAGGCAAAGCAGTAGCAAATAGGCCCGCAAGCCTACGGTGGAGAGGAGCTCGAGAGGGGTGCGGCAGTGGGGCTTATAAACCACTGCGCGCCCCTCTCAACTAGCGAGGTGGGACTAAACTTTGGCCCCGACGTGGGCAGCACAGGGTCCTTTGGTCCCGGTTGGTGGCACCAACCGGAACTAAAGGGGGAGGTATTAGTCCCGATTGGTGCCACCAACCGGGACCAAAGGCTGCCGCTTCCCACCCTTTGGGCTGCTGAAAAGAGGCCTTTGGTCCCGGTTGGTGGCACCAACCGGGACTAAAGGAGGCATTGGTCCCGGTTGGTTTCACGAACCGGGACCAATTCTCTTCATATATAACTAGCACTTAGCAGTTTCTCCAAAATCCATCCCTTTCTTCTCCGTCCGACGCCTGCTGCTCGATCTGCCTCGTCGCCGTCGCCGCCGAGCCGTCAGGTTGCTCCACCTCGTTGTCGCCGCCGCCTCCGACGCCGTCAAGTTGGTCCACCTCACCGTCGTTGCTGCCTCCGACGTCGTCAGGCTACTCAACTTTGTCGTCCCCGCTGCCCTCGACGCCATCTGCCCCGACGCCGGCGTCGCTCCATGCGCCCCGATGCCGCCCGCCGTGCTCCACCACCCCCCTGTGAGCACCTGCCTCGCTCCCGCACCCCTGCACTGCCTCGCGCACCTGCACCCCTGCCCTGCCCCGCTGGCGCCACCGCTGCCGCCATGCCCCTCTACCCGGCTCTGTTTTTTTTATTAGTTTAATTTTTTTTCATATATATATATAATGTATGTGTATGTATGTGGCTATATGTTTTTGTTCATATGTTGCTATATGTTTTTTTATTTTTATTAGTTTATTTTTTTGTTCATATGTGATGTATATGTGTATGTGGCTATAATGTATATGTGTAAGTGATGCATGTGGCTAGAATTTGCTAAATATATATGTTAAAAATGTTTTTTTGTTCATAGAAAGTTTTTTGTTCATATATAGAAAGTTACAATTTTAGAAAAGTTTTATATATGCAAAAGTTACAATTTTAGAAAAAGAAGGATAGGAAAGAAGAAAATAAGAAGAGGAAAGAAAGAAGAAAAAGAACAAGAGAAGAAGAAAGGAATAGAGGAGAAGAAGAAAAAATAGAAAAAAAAATTTATTTTTTCTTCTTGTCCTCTATTCCTTTCTTCTTCTCCTCTTTTTTTTCTTTTTTTTTCTTCTTCTTCTTCCTTCTTCCTTCTTCCTCTTTTCTTCCTTTTCCCTAATTATTTTCCTTTCTCGAGGGAGAAGAAGAAAAAGAAGAGGAGAAGAAGAAAGAAAGGAATAGAGGAGAAATAAATAAGAAGAACAAAAAAGAATAAAAGGAAGAGGAGAAGAAGAAAGGAATAGAGGAGAAGAAGAAAAAATAGAATTCTATTTTTTCTTCTTCTCCTCTATTCCTTTCTTCTTCTCCTCTCTTTTTTTCTTCTTTTTTTTCTTCGATCTTCTGCTCTATTCCTTTGTTCTTCTCCTCTTTTTATTTCTTCTTCGTTTTCTTATGTTTTATCGGGTCTGTCGCCGTCAGGCTGCTCGCCTTCGCCCTCGCCGCCCCCTCAAGATAACTTTGACATGAGGGACGGTCGATATATATACCCCCTCTCTATCGTGATAACCTATACAACGGCAGCACCCCCCTCGGCCCTCTCGCTCGACCAAAACTCTCGAGGCCACCCAAATTTACCAAGTTAAAAGAGCGTTATCGTCGAGGCCACCCCATACCCTTGAAGCGTTGTGTCAAGGCGACCCCAAACCCTAGAGAAGCAGCGTCGAGGCCACTAACATGATTCCTTATTGTGATTAGCTAGCTAGTTCTACGTTTGCCACTAATATATATATATATATATATATATATATATATATATGTATATATATATATATATATCCATCTGTACCATGTTTGAATAATAATTGACATGGTGTAAATATTTGCAGAAACTATGAAGCACTACCGAGACGAAGCAATAGAAGCGATGTTGGGGGAGATAATCGCAGAAGGAACTGATGTCGTTGTGTCATTTTTCAACGACACCGTTGGTCAGGAAGGACTGGGTGAAGAAGAGGGCTATGTTCATGATGGCTTCGGCCCATTAATGCCGGTACAAGAAGAGGGCTATGTTCATGAAGGCTCCGGTGACACAATGGAGGTACAAGAAGGAGACCGTGCTGAATGCTCCGGTGACCGAACCGAGTCCGACAAGGTATATATATATTAGTTAAGCCCGTGCTGACTAGTTAATTGATGCATCCATTGTTTTGGTATATGTACACATATTAATTACTCTCGTCTTTCTTCCTTTTTAATTTCTAGCCCTCCGGATCGAGCACAACTTCGGTAAGGAGACGAGGCCCGAAGAAAAAGTTGAGCTCGGATGAAAGGTTTGAGATCAGAGAAATCGCGCTCGACGGCGAACCGATTGAACCCATCCGGACAAAGAACGCATTTTCTGCTCAATGCGGGGTTCTTGTTAGGGACAAGATCCCGATCAGCATCCAGCAATGGTATAAGCCTAAGGAGGAAGACCCTGAGGTGTCTTATGTCAATGATATGCAAAAAGAAGATCTTTGGACTCAGCTGAAGGCAAATTTCACCCTACCGCCAGAGGAGGATCCGGAGAAGCCAGTTAAAGAGCAATTAATCAAGTCTTGTGCTCTTAAGAAGATGGCAACCCTATTCAGGAGGTGGAGGAAAGAGCTGAACAAGTTTGTTGACAAAACAAATACACCAGAATTCATCGGCAAATATGAGAAGATCAAAGATCACTGGCCCGCATTTGTGGCCCACAAGACATCAAAAAAGAGTAAGAAGATGTCGGCGACAAACAAGAAAAATGCTACGAAGAAGAAGCTTAACCATCGCACGGGGTCAGGTGGCTACCTCAAAGCCCGGCCTAATTGGTCCAAGGCTGAGAATGATCTGCTTGAAAAAGGGATCGAACCAGAGACAATGAGATGGCCAGACCATTGCCGGACTTGGTTCTTCGGGGCTGGCGGAACCTTGGACCCTGTATCAGGGAGGTGCTGTTAGACGGACGAGCAACTGGAAATACCAGTCAAGAACCTTCGACACTATATCAATGCAGCGCAGCAAGGGACGTTCGTACCAGACAAAGAGAAGGACGAGCTCATAATGGCCCTTGGGAATCCTGAGCACCCTGGACGAATACGAGGCACGCCAGGCTCCATTCCGTGG
Source organism: Triticum aestivum (assembly GCF_018294505.1). Taxonomy (NCBI): domain Eukaryota; kingdom Viridiplantae; phylum Streptophyta; class Magnoliopsida; order Poales; family Poaceae; genus Triticum; species Triticum aestivum. Next base: position 11,641,884 of record NC_057798.1, read on the forward strand.
AAGGTTGGTTTTACGGACGCAGGGGGTTACAAAACCCATGAGAGGAGGAAGAAACTGGAGCAGGGCCAACTGCAGGCGCTGCACAAAAGGGTAATGGGGCTAGAGGAACGAGAAGAGGAACAAGAAGCAGCAGATCGCAGCAAACGACCTACTGAAGCTTTCCCCGAAGCTACCCCGCCATCTCAGCGGAGAAGCAGTGTGGCTTCCACCGAGCTGCTTCAGCCGAAGCATGTCTTGACGGCTCCTGCCAGCTATCCCATGGATGCTATCACGGAGTCTCAAAATTGCCACATTATGGCGCGATGGATGAATTTGAAGGTCAAGGCGGTTGTTGGCTCTGTTTATCCTACTGGACCCGGAGCAACTTATCACTGCCGGCCGATTCCAGAAGGATATGCTAGGGTGATGGTGGATGAAATAACGGAGGGATTTGAGGACCTCCTGCTTGACCACCCTACCGGTGAAGGGGAGACTAGGTTGGGTTCTGCTCTGAAGACTCCATGCCTATGGCGGAAGGAGCTCATCAACCTTCCGAACTAGACGCCTCCGCCTCCTCCTCCTCCTTCGGTGAGTCAGGGCACTCCGCCTCCTCCACTGCCTCCTCCTCCGGCAAGTGACGATCTGGGCACGCGTGGCGGCACTCCTCCTCATTCTCCGGCGCGTGGCGACACTCTGCCTCCTTCTCCGCCTGCGCCGGCGCTCCCGAGCAGCCAGCAGCCTCCTCCTTCTCAGCTTCGCCAGCAAGGGCGGAAGAGACCCGCCGCCGCCCCGGCTGCTCCGGCGCATCGTACTCCTTCTCCTCCGCCTCGTAAGCAAGCACGAAAGAAGACAGACGCCGCAGCTGCTCCGTCTGCTCCGGCGTCTAGCAGCACAACCAGAGGCGGGAGGCAATACATATACGGTCCACCTCTCAAGCCTCTAGAGAAGTTACCGTATGAGAGGACCGAGGAGGAAAACGATACGATTGTGCGGACCCACGTGAAGGAGTTCTTTGAAGGGGTGAAAGCAAAGAGACATCCACCTCCAGAGGAGAAGGTAGATCCGGTGAAAGCAAAGCACACTATCGATGCCCTGAGGAAACCACCAAAGTCTCCGCCGAGAACCAACTATCAGCGCATTACTGAATAGACATATCTCGAAGCCCAGCGGTCGGGAAGTACTGTCAGTGATAAAAGGTTAAAAGAACGAGCAGAGGGGAAAAAATTGCCCAGCTCGGCGAACAAGCACAGCAATCGTGCCCCCCGCTCAATGTGTCTAATGCTCCGGGGACGGTGGCCGGTTACGGCAATCTTGAAGATTACCTGCCTGACGATCAACTTCCTGATTTCTTGGAGGTGGACGAACACAGATACGAGTACGGGAAGCCTCTCGTCAAAGATGAAAAATCTCTGACAACAATGATGCGAAGATTCCATAATTGGTACATGAAAACCTGTAGAGAGTCTGGGGGGACGAATGCTTTGTATCTGAATATTAGAGAGGAGCACGACCTCGTTGCAAGTGATCTGTTGACTGTTCCATTTGATGAGTTCTTCGCGTTCTTCAATCAAAAGGCCCTCGATAAACTAATGGTCTTTTGCTACTGTCTGTAAGTACTATTTCTGTCATTAAGTCTCTATATATAGCTCGGCTCTTTCATTGCATGTATTTATAATTAATTATCCTCAATATATTATGCAGATTGAAGATCGTCGAGTGCAAAAAACAAGAAATTTATGATATTGGGTTCATTAACACAAATATCATAGATGAAATTCTGGTTAAAAAGGACGTCAAAGAGGCCGAGGACAACTTGCTACGATCGTTGATCAAAAATCAAAACAAAGATACCATACTCTTTCCTTACAACGGCAAGTGAGTGTTACTGTCGTGTGCATATTTGGTTTCCCTTATTACTCGAGCGAGGTTATAGTAATGTAATTGGTGAGTTATGCATGTGTGCGCAGGTACCACTATGTTCTTCTGGAGATTAAGCTTGAGCTGGGACTAGTAACCGTCTTAGACTCGAGACGGAAAGATCCCGAAACCTATGCGGACATGACTGAATTGCTCAACAAGTAAGTTCAATCGATCATTATCGCTCCATATCGGCAACTTTTTGTTCATTTCCTGATATCTCAAGTAATAATAATTATTTTCTTTGTCTTGCAGGGTTTGGAAACAGTTCGCCGCAGAGGCTCCTGGACTGCCGAAGGAGCTGCGATATACATACCCGAAAGTAAGTACTACTGGCTAGCTAGTTGTGCGCATCTCCCGTTGATTCTATAGCTATACTTTCATCAATGCCATTTATAATGCTTCACTATCAGTTTGATTGACCTCTATTTCTCGTAAAGTGATTGTGGCAGGAATAAGGGAATGATTTATGTGGATACTACGTGTGTGAGTTCATCCATAACGCGACTTTGAAAAACAAGCGGGACTACTCTAAAAGACAATATGAAGTGCGTAAGCAATAATATTCACAATTTCATCTTATTACACCATCATTTCTGTTGAGTTTCATTCATATATATATATATGTATTAATTAACCCCCTTCTTCAAATTAGACGTGGCAGATGCGGAATGAACTCCTAGAACCAGATCGCATGAAAGCAATTCAAGAGGAATTGGCGGGATTCTTTCTTGACCACGTCATCAATAAAGCCGGAGAATACCATGTGGAAGTTGATTTCAAATGCTAGGGATTGTAATTAAGAGATCTTATACATATTGTACGTGTATGTAGCCAGTAGCGTCGGATACATGATACGAAAACTTGTTGTTCGACCAATCTCTCGGAGAAGGAGAGGTCGATCGATCACTTCTCTCGGTATGCATGACAAACTTCTGTACTCAATGGATCTCTCGATCACTTATGTATATAGTACGTAGCGTCGACCAAGCACGGACATAAGAGAGGACACTTCTCTCTATTAATTAGCTAGCTAACACAATATATGAAACACCTAAATTAACCCCTCAAAACCCCCAACCCCCCCCCCTCCTTTCAAAAAAAAACAAAAACCCCAGCCACTGGAATGCTGACGAGTGGATGCCTTTTGGTCCCGGTTGGTGCCACCAACCGGGACCAAAGGCCCCCCTGCCTGGGCTTGGCGCACCGGCCACGTGGAGGACCATCTGTCCCGGTTCGTGTTAGAACCGGGACTAAAGGGGGAAGATATTAGTAACGACCCATTAGTCCCGGTTCATGAACCGGGACTAAAGGCCCTTACGAACCGGGACAAATGCCCTGTTTTCTACTAGTTCCACGGTCACACGGGCTAAGGCCGCCGCCCTCCCCCTCGCCATCGCCGCCGCCGCCACCTCCCACCATGACCGTGGAAGAGGAGGAGCAGCTGGTGAGGAGGGTGATGGAGAACTCCCAAAGGAAGTACGAGCGCCAGCAGCGGGAGTAGTTGGACGCCCTGGAGGAGATGATGGCACCATCTGCCATCAGTGACATCGCCATTCCCAAGCCGGAGGTGAAGGAGGAGGTGGTTGAAGAGGGCTGGAACGCGGCCTCGGTGTGGTAGTCATGGAGTTGGACACCCAAGGTGCCATGTAGCCCGTCGGCGGCAACGGCGGACTTGTGGGTGGGTGCCGAGCCGTGGTCAACACCACTGCCATAACCACAACAAGCATGGTCACCACCCCCACCCGCCCTGCAATGGCAGCCATCGGAGGGGCCGCCAGCCCACCTATAACAGCCACGGCCATACATCGACCTCACCATGGACGACAAGGACGAGAACTGCCGCGACGGCCAAATCTAGAGTTTTAGGTTTTATGTTTAGTGTAACTTTAAAGTTTAGTTTCAATGTGTGGCGTTAACTTTGTGGACTTCTAAGTTTAATGTAATATATATTATCTTTTATATTATTTTCAATGCATTTTTCTTATTTTAATTTATGTTCATAATTCAGACAAAGTTTCTGAAATGTTGTGGCACGCCGACAGATGGACGACCGCAAACAGACAGAAACCAAATTACTCAAATCATCTTTCTTCTCATTAAATCATTGCCACGTAAACAAACTTGCCAAGTTGGATCACATGTTACTATTGAAGTAACTCCCACTATGGGCAGTCTAAGAACATGGTTAATAATATAGCCGACCGGTGGTCATAACATAGTGACATGTCATTTATAGCCAATGTAATAGACAACATGCATAGTAGTGGCCTACAAGGAAATACTATTTTTTTATCATATGACCCATCATACAATCTCACATAGTTTCTTAGAACCCGTGCTAGAGCCAGTTTCTCTTCTCTCCCCTTTTCCCTCTCATCCAACTCAGCAAGATATAATATATAATATTTTAAGTCTTATACACCCCGTCTACATCACCTTATTATACTTGCTCTAATAAACCCGAACGAAGTCCTCACAAGTGATGCAGATTCAAATTAAGCAAGGAACCGCTTAAAAGAATAATTGTGTACGTTCACATCTCGATGAAATATATGTATGGCTGCAGGACCAGTACTCCAGCTGTAGTTCGACCAGCTGGTCGCAAGGAGGGCCTCGTTGACCGTGTACTCTTGTCGTCTCTTGCATGAGTATCACTTTACTTAAATTATCTCTCCTGTCGTTCCGCTAATCCAAGATAATAATATAAGCATCGTCGTACGCATAAAAACTGATGCTATTCAAGTTAGGTGATGAGGATGCGTTTGGCTGAGTGGTTATCACGTGATGAGTCAGGTATATCAATATTCTCGATGCCGTCGGGCTGTTTGGTTTGAGCCTTGAGGACTGGGTGACGAAAGGGCACTGCTATACCTCCGCTACAAGTGTGACATTTTTGGCATATTTTCCTTACTCTAATGTGCTGTGATGCAAGTTAATCTTGATGAAATTGGTTGGCACGGAAGATGGCTGTCTCCCCTTCCTCCCCCTCCCCCCTCCCCTCCCCTCGTCCCCCTCCGTCCCCTCCCCTGCCAGTGGTCATGGCCCCCTCGCCCCTCCCTCTTCCCCGTCCTCGGTGGCGTGGGCCTGTGGCTCCTGCGATGGGCGTTCGCCGTCCCCATCGCTGGCTCCCTTGGCGTCGGCGCCCTTCCTTGGCTCGCGGTTCTGGGCGCTCGGCGATTTGAAGGATTCGGCCTCTGATTCCGACTCGGAGGGGTGCGCCCCGCCGCTGGGAGTGCCGGTGGTGGCTCCGGGGCCTGTGGCTGGTCGTTCCCGGAAGTTTGCTCCGGGCGGTCAGGGCAGGCCGGTGGCGCTGCCGTTGGGGTCTCCTGGCTGGTCGCGTGTTGGGCGCCGCCGTCGCGTGGTGGGTGTGGATCCGGCTTCCTCTCAGGTGTGTGCTCCCCTTCGTTCTCCCTGGTCTGCTGTGTCTCCTGATCGGGGTGGGTTGGCTTCTCCAGTCGTTTCTCCTCCCTGCTCTCCTGCTCCCCGGCCGGGGCCGTCGGCGGCGGCGGCGGGGGCGCCGATGCGCCTGGTGGCAGTTGTTGGCCTAACCCTAGATCCGGGTGGCCCGGAGGGCTCCGGGGGCCTTGCTGGGCCTGTGGGCCTGGTGGCCTCTGCTAGGGTTCGGCCTGTCCGCCCGCTCGACCGGCCCTGTCGTCTTTTATTTCTTTCCCTCCCCTTCTGTCTGTGGGCCCGGGGCAAGTGGTAGTGGCCACTGCGCCCCGGCCTCCCCCCCCCTTTGGCCCGGGCTTCGATTGCGACCTGTTCAGCCCAATCTGGCTCGGCCTGCTGCGGCTATATATGGGTACACCGCGGTGCCCTTCCCCCTTCCTAGTGTTTCCGGCCTCCGTCGCTGATATTCGCAGGGCGCGTCGTCCCATTCGCCACTTCTCCAGATCTGCTTCTTCCCCACCCCCCTCCTCCTCTCCTTTGCCGACGCGCTCGCCATGGACAAGTCGAGGGCCTCCTCCTCCGAGGCCTTGTCGGGGAGCAAGAGGGCTAGGGAGTCCTCGCTGGGCTCTAGTGCAGATCTGGCTTTTGAGGCTGAGCTCCGTTCTAAGTTGGTGGCTGACCGGGCGGCGCGCGGGCCTGTGCTTGCAGGGGAGGAATGGGAGGCGGGTCGGACCGCTCCGTGGCCAGATCTGGGACGGCGCTCCCTGGAGCTGGTGATGGGTCGGGGTCGGGGCCGGATCCGTGGGAGCTTGCCGCGGCTTCGGCGGCTGGTGGCTCTTCTTCTTCGGCGCCTCGCCCCATCCAGGCTGGGGGGGCCGTCCCTCCGCCTCGGCCTCCTCCCCGCTCCTTCGGGGCCGGCGCGGCCTCCCGCTCGGGGCAGCGCTTGGGCCCTGGGTCGTCCTCTTCGCTGGCTGGGGAGCGGCGTCCTCCTCCTCCTGGTCCGGGCGCACCCTCGGGGGTTCGTGGCGATGGCATCTTGCCGCCGCCACAGCCTCCAGCTCCTGCTCCTCGCCATCACCCAGTCCCCTCGGGGCCTTCTCCGACCCTCACCTGCTTTGCTTGCCACCGCCCGAACCACTTCCAATCGAGGTGTACTAATCCCCCTTTCTGTCTCATCTGCCGATCCGATGGCCACCTGACGATGGATTGCCGCAATCGCACCAAGGGTCCCTCCTTTGTGCAGTTTGGGTTGGGTCTGCCTGGTTGCTCCTTTTTCGCTCTGGATGCTGAGGTTCCTCTCGTGATGGCTGCACCTTCCCTTTTGGACGACTTGAAGATTTGGGATGAGGGAGGTTGGGAATGGCAGGTGCGCCAGCTCTCTGACTTTGAGTTCGCAGTGGTGTTTCCTTCCAAGGATTGCCTAAGGAAGATCTCGTCGTGTACTAGCTTTACTCCGCCCCTCAATCAGCTTGTGGTTTCAGTCAAAGCGGCTACCTGTGGTGCGAAGGTGGTGGGTCCTCTTAGCAAGACTTGGGTATTGGTTGATGATGTGCCTGTTGGCCTTCGGTCCGTGGAATTCATGATGGCTTTTGGTAACCTCATTGGCAAGCATGTGGAAGTGGACTTGGAATCTCTCCAGAAGGTTGGCCCAGTTCGTCTCAGCGTGTGGTGCATTGACCCGGCTTCTGTTCTTGGCTCTGTGGATGTCTTCCCTTCCCCTGAAGGTGTTCGGTTGCGTGTTCGGGTTGAGGGCATTGGCCTCCATGCCCCCCTCCTCCTGCGCCGTCGCCTCCTCCTTCCAAACCTTTTGATCAAGATGACATGCAGGGGGATGGTTCGGCTGGGGGCATAAGCCCATTGGGGGTTCGGAATTGCGCTTCACTCAATCAGAATGGGACAAGATGGACTCCGATGACCGTGAGAATCCCCAGAGGGAGAATCCACGAGATGGGGTGGTTGGCAAGGGGACCCCTATCTCTGGTGCTTGCTCTAATGTGCCTACTCGCCCGCAGTCGCCTTCCTTCTCTGGCATTGAGGATCTCCCTGCTTCTCCTAGGCGCTCCACTGGCTTTCCCTCCAAGAAGAAGAAGAAGGTCTCGGTGAAGGAAATATGCCCTAGAGGCAATAATAAAGTTATTATTTATTTCCTTATATCATGATAAATGTTTATTATTCATGCTAGAATTGTATTAACCGGAAACATAATACATGTGTGAATACATAGACAAACATAGTGTCACTAGTATGCCTCTACTTGACTAGCTCATTTATCAAAGATGGTTATGTTTCCTAACCATGGACAAAAGAGTTGTCATTTGATTAACGGGATCACATCATTAGGAGAATGATGTGATTGACTTGACCCATTCCGTTAGCTTAGCACTTGATCGTTTAGTATGTTGCTATTGCTTTCTTCATGACTTATACATGTTCCTATGACTATGAGATTATGCAACTCCCGTTTACCGGAGGAACACTTTGTGTGCTACCAAACGTCACAACGTAACTGGGTGATTATAAAGGAGCTCTACAGGTGTCTCTGAAAGTACATGTTGGGTTGGCATATTTCGAGATTAGGATTTGTCACTCCGATTGTCGGAGAGGTATCTGTGGGCCCTCTCGGTAATGCACATCACTATAAGCCTTGCAAGCAATGTAGCTAATGAGTTAGTTACGGAATGATGCATTACGTAACGAGTAAAGAGACTTGCCGGTAACGAGATTGAACTAGGTATTAGATACCGACAATCGAATCTCGGGCAAGTAACATACCGATGACAAAGGGAACAACGTATGTTGTTATGCGGTTTGACCGATAAAGATCTTCGTAGAATATGTGGGAGCCAATATGAGCATCCAGGTTCAGCTATTGGTCATTGATCGGAAACGTGTTTCGGTCATGTCTACATTGTTCTCGAACCCGTAGGGTCCGCACGCTTAAGGTTTCGATGACAGTTATATTATGAGTTTACATGTTTTGATGTACCGAAGGAGTTCGAAGTCCCGGATGAGATCGGGGACATGACGAGGAGTCTCGAAATGGTCGAGACGCAAAGATTCATATATTGGATGATATGGTTAGGCCAAGGGGTCAAGCCCATGAGGCTTTAGGTCGGTGCAAAAGGAGTTTTGCGGAGGCCAGGGGGCCAAACGCCGAAGACCCTGGTGTCTGGCCCTGGGCCAGACGCCGAGGCCCATGGCGTCTGGGCCAGACGCCAAGGATTGTGGCGTTTGGTCCTGGAGTCCGAGTGGGACTCTTGCCTTTCGGGCAAAACCGACTTTGAGGAGGCTTTTGCTCCAAGTTTCGACCCCGGGGCTCAACATATAAATAGAGGGGCAGGGCTAGCACCAAAGACACAACAATTGATCCCTTGGATCTCTTAGCCGTGTGCGGTGCCCTCCTCCACCATAGTCCACCTCGATAATATCGTAGCGGTGCTTAGGCGAAGCCCTACGACGGTAGAACGTCAAGATCGTCACCACACCATCGTGCTGACGGAACTCTCCCTCGACACTCGGCTGGATCGGAGTTCGAGGGACATCATCGAGCTGAACGTGTGCAAGAACTCGGAGGTGTCGTAGTTTCGGTGCTTGATCGGTCGGGCCGTGAAGACGTACGACTACATCAACCGCGTTGTGCTAACGCTTCCGCTTACGGTCTACAAGGGTATGTAGACAACACTCTCCCCTCTCGTTGCTATGCCATCACCATGATCTTGCGTGTGCGTAGGAAATTTTTTGAAATTACTACGTTCCCCAACAGTGGCATCCGAGCCAGGTTTTATGCGTAGATGTCATATGCACGAGTAGAACACAAGTGAGTTGTGGGCGATACAAGTCATACTGCTTACCAGCATGTCATACTTTGGTTCGGCGGTATTGTTGGATGAAGCAGCCCGGACCGACATTACGTGTACGCTTACGCGAGACTGGTTCTACCGACGTGCTTTGCACACAGGTGGCTGGCGGGTGTCAGTTTCTCCAACTTTAGTTGAACCGAGTGTGGCTACGCCCGGTCCTTGTGAAGGTTAAAACAGAACTAACTTGACGAACTATCGTTGTGGTTTTGATGCGTAGGTAAGAACGATTCTTGCTCAGCCCGTAGCAGCCACATAAAATTTGCAACAACAAAGTAGAGGACGTCTAACTTGTTTTTGCAGGGCATGTTGTGATGTGATATGGTCAAGACGTGATGAGATATAAGTTGTTGTATGAGACGATCATGTTTTGTTGAAGTTATCGGCAACTGGCAGAAGCCCTATGGTTGTCTCTTTGTTGCCAAATAATTGCAAGTGCCAAATAATTGCTTTACTTTATCGCTATGCGATAGCAATATTTTCAAGAGCAATAGTTGGCGAGACGACCATATGACGACACATTGATATAGATCAAGATGATGAAGATCATGGTGTTGTGCCGGTGACGATATAGATCATGATAGTACTTTGGAGATGGAGATCAAAGGCGCAAGATTATCATGGCCATATCATGTCACATATTTTGATTGCATATGATGTTTATCTATTATACATCTTATTCTGTTTTGATTGACGATAGCATTTTAAGATGATCTCTCACTAAAAATTATCAAGAAGTGTTCTCCCTGAGTATGCACCGTTGCCAAAGTTCGTCGTGCCCAGACACCACGTGATGATCGGGTGTGATAAGCTCTACGTCCATCTACAATGGGTGCAAGCCAGTTTTGCACACGCAGAATACTCAGGTTAAACTTGACGAGCCTAGCATATGCAGATATGGCCTCGTAACACGGAGACCGAAAGGTCGAGCGTGAATCATATAGTAGATATGATCAACATAGTGATGTTCACCATTGAAACTACTCCATCTCACGTGATGATCGGACATGGTTTAGTTGATTTGGATCATGTGATCACTTAGATGACCAGAGAGATGTCTGTCTAAGTGGGAGTTCTTAAGTAATATGATTAATTGAACTTTAATTTATCATGAACTTAGTCCTGGTAGTATTTTGCAAATTATGTTGTAGATCAATAGCTCGGGTTGTTGCTTCCCTATGTTTTTGCTTCCCTATGTTTTTATATATGTTCCTAGAGAAAACTATGTTGAAAGATGTTAGTAGCAATGATGCGGATTTGATCCGTGATCTGAGGATTATCCTCGCTGCTGCACAGAAGAATTATGTCCTTGATGCACCACTAGGTAACAGACCTATTGCAGGAGCAGATGCAGACGTTATGAACGTTTGGCTAGCTCAATATGATGACTACTTGATAGTTTTGTGCACCATGCTTTATGGCTTAGAACCGGGACTACAAAAACGTTTTTGAAACGTCATGGAACATATAAGATGTTTCAAGAGATGAAATTGGTATTTCAGACTCATTCCCGTGTCAAGAGGTATGAGACCTTTGACAAATACTTCGCCTAAAAGATGGAGGAGAATTGCTCAACTAGTGAGCAAGTACTTAGATTGTCTGAGTACTACAATCGCTTGAATCAAGTGGGAGTTAATCTTCCAGATAAGATAGTGATTGGCAGAGTTCTCTAGTCACCATCACCAAGTTACTGGAACTTTGTGATGAACTATAATGCAAGGGATGACGAAAACGATTCCCGAGCTCTTCGTGATGCTAAAATTGACGAAGGTAGAAATCAAGAAAGAGCATCAAGTGTTGATGATTGACAAGACCACTAGTTTCAAGAAAAGGACAAAGGGAAAGAAAAGGGAACTTCAAGTAGAATGGCAAGCAAGTTGTCACTCCCACGAAGAAGCCCAAAGCTAAACCAAAGCCTGAAACTGAGTGCTTACACTGCAAAGGAAATGGTCACTGGAAACAGAAATACCCTGAATATTTGGTGGATAAGAAGGATGGCAGAGTGAACAAGGGTATATTTGATATACAGATTATTGATGTGTACCTTACTAGTGTTTATAGTAGCCCCTGAGTATTTGATACTTGTTCGGTTGCTAAAAATTAGTGACTCGAAACAGGAGTTACAGAATAAATAGAGACTAGTTGAGGGTGAAGTGACGATGTGTATTGGAAGTGGTTCCAAGATTGATATGATCATCATCGCACACTCCCTATACTTTCGGGATTAGTCTTAAACCTAAATAAATGTTATTTTGCGTTTGCGTTGAACATGAATATGATTTGATCATGTTTATTGCGATACGGTTATTCATTTAAAGTCAAAGAATAATTGTTGTTCTGTTTACATGAATAAAACCTTCGATGATTATACACCCAATGAAAATAGTTTGTTGGATCTCGATCGTAGTGATACACATATTCATAATATTGATGCCAAAAGATGCAAAGTTAATAATGATAGTGCAACTTATTTGTGGCACTGCCGTTTAGGTCATATTGGTGTAAAGCGCATGAAGACACTCCATGCTGATGGGCTTTTGGAATCACTTGATTATGAATCACTTGATGCTTGCGAACCATGCCTCATGGGCAAGATGACTAAGACTCCGTTCTCCGGAACAATGAGCGAGCAACATATTTGTTGGAAATAATACATACTGATGTATGTGATCCAATGAGTGTTGATGCTCGTGGCAAGTATCGTTATTTTATGACCTTCACAGATGATTTGAGCAGATATGGGTATATCTACTTAATGAAACATAAGTCTAAAACGTTTGAAAAGTTTAAAGAATTTCAGAGTGAAGTTGAAAATCATCATAACAAGAAAATAAAATTTCTACGATCTGATCGTGGAGGAGAATATTTGAGTTACGAGTTTGGTCTACATTTGAAACAATGCGGAATAGTTTCGCAACTCACGCCACCCGGAACACCACAGCGTAATAGTGTGTCCGAACGTCATAACCGTACTTTATTGGATATTGTACAATCTACGATGTTTCTTACCGATTTACCACTATCGTTTTGGGTTCATACATTAAAGACAGCTGCATTCACGTTAAAAAAGGGGCACCACCTAAGTCCGTTGAGACGACACAATATGAACTGTGGTTTGGCAAGAAACCAAAGTTGTCGTTTCTTAAAGTTTGGGGTTGCGATGCTTATGTGAAAAAATTTCATCCTGATAAGCTCAAACCCAAATCGGAGAAATGTGTCTTCATAGGATACCAAAGGAGAAAGTTGGGTACACCTTCTATCACAGATCCAAAAGCAAGACATTCGTTGCTAAGAATGGATCCTTTCTAGAGAAGGAGTTTCTCTCGAAAGAAGTTAGTGGGAGGAAAGTAGAACTTGATAAGGTAATTGTACCTTCTCCCTTATTGAAAAGTAGTTCATCACAGAAATTTGTTCCTGTGACTACTACACCAATTAGTGAGCAAGCTAATGATGATGATCATGTAACTTCAGATCAAGTTACTACCGAATCTCGTAGGTAAACCAGAGTAAGATCCGCACCAGAGTGGTACGGCAATCCTGTTCTGGAAGTCATGCTACTAGATCATGATGAACCTACGAACTATGAAGAAGCGATGGTGAGCCCAGATTCCGCAAAATGGCTTGAGGCCATGAAATCTGAGATGGGATCCATGTACGAGAACAAAGTATAGACTTTGGTTGACTTGCCCGACGATCAGCAAGCCATTGAGATTAAATGGATTTTTAAGAGGAAGACAGACGCTGATAGTAGTGTTACTATCTACAAAGCTAGACTTGTCGAAAAAGGTTTTTGACAAAGTTCAAGGTGTTGACTACAATGAGATTTTCTCATTCGTATCGATGCTTAAAGTCTGTCCGAATCATGTTAGCAATTGCCGCATTTTATGAAATCTGCCAAATGGATAACAAAACAGCAATCCTTAATGGATTTATTAAAAAAAGTTGTATATGATGCAGCCAGAAGGTTTTGTCAATCCTAAAGGTGTTAACAAAATGTACAAGCTACAGTGATCCATCTATGGACTGGTGCAAGCATCTCGGAGTTGGAATATATGCTTTGATGAGTTGATCAAAGCATATAGTTTTATACAGACTTGCGGTGAAGCCTGTATTTACAAGAAAGTGAGTGGGAGCACTACAACATTTCTGATAAGTATATGTGAATGACATATTGTTGATCGGAAATAATGTAGAATTATTCTACAAAGCATAAAGGAGTGTTTGAAAGGAGTTTTTCAAAGAAAGACCTCAGTGAAGCTGCTTACATATTAAGCATCGAGATCTATTGAGATAGATCAAGACGCTTGATAAGATTTTCAATGAGTACATACCTTGACAAGATTTTGAAATAGTTCAAAATGGAACAGTCAAAGAAAGAGTTCTTTCCTGTGCTGCAAGGTGTGAAATTGAGTAAGACTCAAAGCCCGACCACGGCAGAAGATAGAAAGAGAATGAAAAGTCATTTCCTATGCCTCAGTCATAGGTGATATAAAAGTATGCCATGCTATGGATCAGACCTATTGTATACTCTGCCCTGGTTTGGCAAGTGAGTACAATAGTGATCTAATAGTAGATCACTGGACAGCGGTCAAGAATATCCTTAGTGAGGACTAAGGAGATGTTTCTCGATTATGGAGGTGATAAAAGAGCTCGTCATAAAAGTTACATCGGTGCAAACTTTTACACTGATCCAGATGACTCTAAGTCTCAATCTGGATACATATTGAAAGTGGAGCAATTAGCTAGAGTAGCTCCATGCAGCGCATTGTGGAGATAGAATATTTGCAAAATACATACGGCTCTGAATATGACAGACCCGTTGACTCAAGTTCTCTCACGAGCAAAACATGATCATACCTTAGTACTCTTTGGGTGTTAATCACATAGCAATGTCAACTAGATTATTGACTCTAGTAAACCCTTTTGGGTGCTGATCACATGACGATGTGAACTATGGGTATTAATCACATACAGATGTGAATATTGGTGTTAAAACACATGGCAATGTGAACTAGATTATTGACTCTAGTGCAAGTGAGAGACTAAAGGAAATATGCCCTAGAGGCAATAATAAAGTTATTATTTATTTCCTTATATCATGATAAATGTTTATTATTCATGCTAGAATTGTATTAACCGGAAACATAATACATGTGTGAATACATAGACAAACATAGTGTCACTAGTATGCCTCTACTTGACTAGCTCGTTTATCAAAGATGGTTATGTTTCCTAACCATGGACAAAAGAGTTGTCATTTGATTAACGGGATCACATCATTAGGAGAATGATGTGATTGACTTGACCCATTCCATTAGCTTAGCACTTGATCGTTTAGTATGTTGCTATTGCTTTCTTCATGACTTATACATGTTCCTATGACTATGAGATTATGCAACTCCCGTTTACCGGAGGAACACTTTGTGTGCTACCAAACGTCACAACGTAACTGGGTGATTATAAAGGAGCTCTACAGGTGTCTCCGAAGGTACATGTTGGGTTGGCGTATTTCGAGATTAGGATTTGTCACCCCGATTGTCGGAGAGGTATCTGTGGGCCCTCTCGGTAATGCACATCACTATAAGCCTTGCAAGCAATGTAGCTAATGAGTTAGTTACGGAATGATGCATTACGTAACGAGTAAAGAGACTTGCCAGTAACAAGATTGAACTAGGTATTGGATACCGACGATCAAATCTCGGGCAAGTAACATACCGATGACAAAGGGAACAACGTATGTTGTTATGCGGTTTGACCGATAAAGATCTTCGTAGAATATGTGGGAGCCAATATGAGCATCCAGGTTCAGCTATTGGTCATTGATCGGAAACGTGTTTCGGTCATGTCTACATTGTTCTCGAACCCGTAGGGTCCGCACGCTTAAGGTTTCGATGACAGTTATATTATGAGTTTACATGTTTTGATGTACCGAAGGAGTTCGGAGTCCCGGATGAGATCGGGGACATGACGAGGAGTCTCAAAATGGTCGAGATGTAAAGATTCATATATTGGATGATATGGTTAGGCCAAGGGGTCAAGCCCATGAGGCTTTAGGTCGGTGCAAAAGGAGTTTTGCGGAGGCCGGGGGGCCAAACGCCGAAGACCCTGGCGTCTGGCCCTGGCCAGACGCCGAGGCCCATGGCGTCTGGGCCAGACGCCAAGGATTGTGGCGTTTGGTCCTGGAGTCCGAGTGGGACTCTTGCCTTTCGGGCAAAACCGACTTTGAGGAGGCTTTTGCTCCAAGTTTCGACCCCGGGGCTCAACATATAAATAGAGGGGCAGGGCTAGCACCAAAGACACAACAATTGATCCCTTGGATCTCTTAGCCGTGTGCGGTGCCCTCCTCCACCATAGTCCACCTCGATAATATCGTAGCGGTGCTTAGGCGAAGCCCTGCGATGGTAGAACATCAAGATCGTCACCACGCCGTCGTGCTGACGGAACTCTCCCTCGACACTCGGCTGGATCGGAGTTCGAGGGACGTCATCGAGCTGAACGTGTGCAAGAACTTGGAGGTGCCGTAGTTTCGGTGCTTGATCGGTCGGGCCGTGAAGACGTACGACTACATCAACCGCGTTGTGCTAACGCTTCCGCTTACGGTCTACAAGGGTATGTAGACAACACTCTCCCCTCTCGTTGCTATGCCATCACCATGATCTTGCGTGTGCGTAGGAAATTTTTTGAAATTACTACGTTCCCCAACACTCGGTTCGGAAGTTTTCTGCTAAGAGTCGGACTTCATCCACCTCCAAGGCCTCCAAGGTTTCTGCTGCAGGGCTGGCTCGTCGTCTGGACCAGGACCTTGGCGCTGCATCAGGGTCTGGCCCTGGCTCGACGACGCCGGCGAGGGGCTTGCCGGTGTTCCGTTCTCCTGCGTCCACGGCACGCAGGGGTCGGCGGGTGCGGGACTCCGGCGTTTCGGTGGCGGAGCGTGCGGAACATCGCGCTGCGGCTAGAGATCTCCCTCCTGCAGGTTCGTCTCCTCCTCCCCATGCTCTTCCTTCTTCCCCAGTTCGCCTAGTTTTACCTGCTATATCAGATGATCATTTGCTGCATATTATGTCGGATATTGGGGTGGTTCACAACCCGGGGATGGGCGCTTCCTCTCATCTCCTCTCTATAATTCGGGCGAATGAGGTAGCCCAGGCTGCCATTGCTAAGGCTATGGATGCCGCGAAGGGTGCTGGTCCTGCTGGGGTGCAGGGTCAGTCTGGGGTGGCAGATGCAAATATTGGTTGTGGCCAGGCGTCTGCCACCCAGTCCCTGTCAAATCTGGGCGTCCTAAGCGGCCTAAGGCTTATGCGGCCCCGTGTAGATCGAGTCTACGTATCAAAAACCTTTCTTTTAGATGAGAGCCCTTTTCTGGAATGTCCGTGGTTTCGGTGCTAGGGGGCGTCGCGACCAGATTCACGACTTGGTGTGTGGGGATCACATTGACATTTTAGGTTTCGTTGAAACTTTCAAGGAATCCTTCTCTCCCTCTGAATTGTCTGCGATCGCTGGGATGGGTAGATATGACTGGCACTTTCTGCCTGCCTCGGGTCACTCTGGTGGTATCTTGATTGGCTCCAAGCGGGACATCTTTGACTTCATTACATTTGATCATGGTATTTTTTGGGCTAGCTACGTAGTTCATCATCGCCAACTAAATATGATGTGGGAATTCATGGTGGTTTACGGGCCTGCGGATATATCGCTTTCCCCTCTTTTTCTGGATGAAATCTTGAGCAAGATTGAGACTTGCAATATTCCTCTTCTTATTGGGGGAGACTTTAACCTAACTCACTCGTCGGCCGACAAGAACAACTCTAACCTCTCGTGGCCTCTCGCCAATGCATTTAACGATTTCATTAGTAGTTGCGCACTTTGGGAGCTTCCTAGGGTGGGAGCTCGTTTCACCTGGTCTAACCATCAAGCCTCCCCGGTCCGGTCGGTGCTGGACAGGGTTTTTGTGTCTGTTCGGTGGGATTTGCTTTTTCCTCGTGCTCTGCTCAAAGCCAGGCCTGCGGTTGGGTCTGACCATGTCCCCCTTGTCCTTGATGCGGGTATTTTACCTATCGCCACGTCCTCCCGCTTCCAGTTTGATGCCTCTTGGCTTTGGTTTGAGGGCTTTTATGATATGCTTGGGTCTAGGATTGCTACTTTTCTTTCCTCTCCTCTCCGCTCCTTTGGTCCTCTTGATGACTGGCATAAACTCTCCTACGAGCTTCGCAAATTCCTTAAGGGGTGGTCTAGAAACAGGGCGGCTGAGGCCCGTAAAGAAAAGGACTCCTTAGAATCTCAAATCCGGGATCTTGATCTTATGGCCGACTCTCGTGGCCTCTCCTCCTCTCAATGGGCCACGCGGTACGCCCTGGAAGATGCCTTACTGGTGTTGCACCACCAGTAGGAAATTTATTGGCACCAGCATGGGACCCTTAATTGGACCTTGAAGGGGGATGCGATGACGGCGTATTTCTTTGCGATCGCCAATGGCAGGCGTCGCAGATGCGTCATTGATTCCCTAGTTATTAATGGCGTTAGAACCTCGGACCAACCCACCATTTTGGCCCACATTGTGGGATTCTACTCTAATCTCCTTAGCTCTAAGCCTGACCTGGGGGTTGGCCTCTGTCCTGGATTCTGGGACTCTGATTCTAGGATCTCTCCTGATGAAAACATGGGTATTATGGTCCCCCTTTCTGACGAGGAGATCTGGCAGGTGATAAACTCGGCTAACATGAACGCGGCCTCAGGACCTGATGGTTTCTCAATCCCTTTCTTCAAAAAATTCTGTCCGCAGTTGCGGGATCTTGTCTATAAAGTTATTCAAGGTTTCTGGTTGGGTACGGTGGATGTCTCGCGCCTTAACTATGCGGTTATTACCTTAATTCCTAAAGTCAAGGGTGCGGACTTGATTTCGCAATTTAGGCCGATTGCTCTTACTAATAATTTCGCAAAGTTTCCGGCCAAAGGGTTGGCTACGCGCCTTTCCCCCATTGCCCACCGTACCATCAACCCTTTTCAATCGACCTTTATTAAAGGTCGCTTCATTCTTGATGGGGTTTTATGTCTACATGAGATCGTTCATGACCTTAAGATTCGAAAAACAAAAGCGGTCATCTTGAAACTTGATTTTGAGAAGGCCTATGACTCGGTTAGCTGGCCTTTTTTGCGTAGAGTTCTGTTGGCCAAAGCTTTTGATGGTCCTCTTGTCCATAGAATTATGCATTTAGTCTCGGGGGGCCACACTGCTATTAATGTGAACGGTCAGGTCAGTAAGTTCTTTGCTAATGGTAGGGGCCTGCGGCAAGGTGACCCTGCCTCACCTATCTTGTTTAATTTTGTGGCTGATGCTTTATCTCGCCTGCTATCTAGGGCAGCTGCCTCTGGGCATATATCCCCTATTAGCAATCATCTCATCCCCCCTGGTCTGACCCATCTCCAATACACGGACGATACCATTATCATGGTGGAGCTAAACGATGCCTGCATTGCGCACCTTAAGTTTATTCTTCTATGTTTCGAGGCGATGTCGGGCCTTAAGATTAACTTTGCTAAAAGTGAAGTGGTTGTTACTGGGGTCGAGGATTCGGAAGCCATTCAAGTGGTTCACCTTCTCAATTGCAAGTTGGGGTCCTTTCCTCTCAAATACCTAGGTCTTCCGATCTCCCCAGATGTGCTTCATGCTAAGGATTTTGCTCCTGTTGTTACCAAGGTGGGTAATAGGGTTCTACCCTAGCGGGGCAGATACAACTTGAATGCGGGTAAAGTAGCTCTTATTAACGTCTGTCTCTCCTCCCTCCCTATGTTCCTGATGGGCTTCTACCTCTTGTCGGCAGGGACTCATGCGGGGTTTGACAAACACCGTGGTGCTTTTTACTGGAATGCGGCGGACAACCACCGTAAGTATCGCTTTGTGAAATCGAAGCTGATGTGCAGACCCAAAAACCTGGGGGGTTTGGGCATCCTTAACACGTCCATCATGAACCAATGCTTACTGATTAAATGGTGGTGGAAGATTATGAGTGCGGAGGACCAGCCCCTGTGGCTGGACATCCTGAAAGCTAAATATTTCCCGTCCTGCAGCCCAATGTTTGCCATGTCGCGTGGTGGCTCACAATTCTGGAAGGCGTTGGTCAAAGTTAGGCCTGTTTTTCAATTATTCGTTGAGTTTGTCATTGGGGATGGTGCTTCGATCAGGTTTTGGTTAGATTGGTGGTGTGGAGATTCACCACTCTCGGTGACCTTTCCCACCCTGTTTTCTTATTGTTCGGACCCTGACATTTCTATTGCTAAGTTAGCTTCCTAGGGGTGGAACCTGATCTTCCGGCGTTCCTTGTCGCCTGTAGAGTTCGAAGAGTGGCAACGTCTTACTGCCCTCTTCCCTTCGCTCTCGACGGCTAGGGACTCGGTGATCTGGCCGCTGTCTTCCTCTGGTCGGTTCTCGGTGAAATCTCTTTATTCCAAGCTCATTGGGGGTACGCCCACTAATCGCTTCTCCCAGGTCTGGAAGGCTCGTCTTCCCCCTAAGATTAAAATCTTTTTATGGCAAGCCTTTCGGCGCCGGCTGCCTTCGGCTGATCAAATTCGCAAGAGAAATGGCCCGGGCTCCCAGTTCTGTGCTCTGTGTGGTGCTGTTGAGGACACTGAGCATATCTTTTTTCATTGTCACCTGGCTAAGCTCATTTGGAGTTGCGTTCGGGATTGGTTAAACGTCTCTTGGGCCCCTGCCTCCTTTGCGGAGCTGCGGGCTTTGGCCCATGACCTTTCGGGCGTCTCTCGGCGTCTCTTTTGGGTGGGCTTGGGAGCGATGTGCTGGTCCCTTTGGACGACTAGGAACAAATTTACTATTGAACATGTGTTTCCTGCTAAACCTGCTGACTGCTTATTTCAATCATGTGCCCTCCTGCAGCAGTGGAAATCATTGACTAAGGACGACGACCATGAAGCGTTCACTGCGTTAACCTCCAAAATTCGGACGACGGCGTCTCTTCTTTGCAGACAAGCGCAGGGTGACTAAGGGCTTTTGGTTGACTGCTTGGCGTCCTCCAGTTGGGGGATTCTTCTTCCGGCCTGCGTGCCGTGTACAGACGTGGGTGCCATGTACCAGACTTCTCTGTGTGTCGTGTTTTCCTTGGCCGCTGGTGGGGCCTAGGGCTGCTGCTACTTCCCTGCGTTGTTTCTGTGACCTGCCGTATGGCTTTATTTATAAAATCGAGCGTATGCCTTTTCTCTAAAAATCTTGATGAAATTGAATCCACCAATATTGCTTGCACACAACGTCGAAAGCAGAAGATTACTCGGTCCCATAATTAAATTAAGCTTGTCTATTCTCAGCAGGGACGCCCAGGTAGGCTAATCCTAAGAACTCAGCAAGAACAGGAAGATCGTTCTATCAGCAAAATTATACTGGATTCCATGGGCTCCATGGTGCGGACCATGCCGAAAGTATACTAGATCTATCGTCGGCAAACTTTCTTTCAAAAGGAATATCAATGGAATCTTAAATGGTACAAGCCTCTGTTTGTTTTTTTGGAAAAGGAGGTCAGACCCCCGGCCTCTGAATTGATGTGACGTACATAGTCATTTTTATTTATTATCAAACAGAGTACATAGCCAAGTTAATCATGGCTAAATCTACGAAATAAACACCTCTGCAGCAACGCCTTCAAAAAGGATAAACGTCCTTGTGTCATGGTCGTCACTCCTGGTCGGAGAAAGACTTGACATGAATTTTCATCCTACTTGTCGAGACCAACCA
Source organism: Triticum aestivum (assembly GCF_018294505.1). NCBI lineage: Eukaryota > Viridiplantae > Streptophyta > Magnoliopsida > Poales > Poaceae > Triticum > Triticum aestivum. Next base: position 11,662,773 of record NC_057798.1, read on the forward strand.
ATGAAGACCAACACACAAGCAAGTAGGCAACGTCTTCAACAAGTTAACGACGCAACTTTGTAGCTGTTGAGACCGACCAATAGAGGTCAAGACAAGGGTTTTCACCCTGGAAGATGAATCGTCCGATAGTCGCATCCACTAGTGCTACAAGTCTATGTTGTTCATATATTTTTTATTCAGTTTTCTTAGAGATATATTTCGTAGAATATGATTTGTAATCAATTCCGACCTTATCTCTAGGAGATAAGAGGTTTCTCGCCCTCCGAGCCATGTATTCTATATAAACCGCCCGACAAGCTCAATACAAAACAGACTGCATTACGCCAATTATCCCCTGTCTCTAATCCTCTTACATGGTATCGTAGCAAGTTCCTAGACCTAGCTCCACCATCGCTTCCGCAGCGCGTCGCCCTGGTGGATGTCGATCTCCATGATCTCCTCTAGGGGGTTGTGCAACCCGTAGCTAGGGTTAGTTCACCGATTGTATTGATCAGTTGCCCTAGAGATTCTTCTTTCTCTCCATTGATTAGGGTTATTTTTGCACGATCAGTTGATTAGGGGCTTTGTCGATCGTGTCGATTGGCCACCCTAGAGATTTTGGGAGCAAGAAATCTCCTGGGTCACACGATTATGGAGGAAACAAATATGAAAACTCTTGAGTGTTTGCATTATCTCTCATGCCTCTATAATTTTTTGGCGTGCACTCTATAATGATTATGGAGGCTGCATTTTTTTATGACTGATATATTTCCCCTCAGTCATCTCTGCAGATTACCTCAAAGACGGAATTACCCTTTTGGAGAAAATAATCTAGTAGTGGGAGGGGCGATGTGGCACATCCCAACGCTGCAAAAGAATATTGTTTTGATAAAGATCACTTTTATTAACTAACCGAGTAGTTTTAACATGGTCCCTCTTACCTCTTCTTTTCACATGAGAGGTAAGAGTATAAAATAGATCCGAGCCGTTGATCTCATTAATTAGCGGCCTGGTTAACTCTTACCTTCTTACCTCATATGTAAAAATAAGGTAAGAGGGACCACGTTAAAATTTTCATAACTTAATATGTAGCATTAAGTGGATAAAAGTTACGATGAGCAACACCGGGACTCTGCATAAACAAGATGCACAGAGCCAAATACAAACAGTCTGACAAAAGATAAAATAAATTGGCATGTGGACAATAGTATAGTCATATAGGACCGATGTTATGCCCATGTCCAAAATGAGATGGTGGTCCGGTCCGGAGATTGTGCTGCCACCCATCGATCATCGATGCAAAATAATACTCCGTCCGTCCCATAATGTAAGACGTTTTTTGACACTACTAGTGTCAAAAAACGTCTTACATTATGGGACGGACGGAGTATATATGAGTCGCCCGTGTGGGGGTCAATGGCATCTTTCACTGTCTCACCTTGGCGTCCAGTTCCTCAATAGTGCTAGCCAGGGCGCTCTTCGCTGTGGTGAGCTACTGAACCTACCAGGTGAGTAAATTTCAGATATGATCCCTAGCAGATCCGTACACGCTATGTAGCTTTTCTCTGTTGAACTAGTCTGCCTGCCATTGCAGTTTTATATAGTAGTCTGATCCTTTCGGTTGGGAGATCGCCGGAAGTTATCTGCATCTGCTGGTTAGATCCTACACACACTGCTCATCGTTTTCCTTGAGATCTGCCAGGTGGTTCAGTCCTGGATTCTCTATCCTTCTGCTACGAACATGTTTTGGATCCAGTAAGCATCAGCGATCTTAGTTGACTTCTTCTGATTAAATTCTACGGGTTTAATTCAGGAGGAGAAGTAATGTTGGAGTTGGGGATTTGGATCTGGGGCTATGTGGGGAAGACGATGGGTTCATCCTTTCATTTTATTTTTATAAGTCATTTATTTATTTAAAAATGCGATAGGTGGATTCTGGATCGAATGGATTAATGCACTGAATCTTCCTCACTCCTGACATGTGGACCTCCAACCGAATTTCCTTGGGGAATTTTCAATCCAATTGATTCTAATCAGATTTTGGTATTTGTCACCTACAACTAATCCACAATAACCCAATTCGTAAGTGATTCTTGTCATCATTTATTTAGTTGTAAGTGCTTTGTAAAGATGGAGAGTCTATTTCTCCTCCCTTCTCTTTCTATGGCGAATCAGAATTACTAGTGAATCAAAATCGTCGGGCTCATGTTTCAATTGCAAATTGTGAATCTGGCAACTAACTTGACTAACTGTGAATCTGGTAATACTAACGTTGAACACAATAGGAGAAACCCCAGCAAACAAAAGGAGAAAAATATCCTTCCGCATAGGCTGCTCTGTTTTAAACTTTGTTCTTGTGTTAACTTTCAACCATTTTGGGTCATTTTCAACACTTGTTTATATCAAGATTATGCAGTTTTCTCTATGCACTCACAATGATATATCATCCTCTGGGCAGGGCTCCGGTGGACACTTCAAGTCTGTCGTCCTTTTGCAGACTCGCTAATCTCCTGAGCCATCTAAAAGAGTATCCAATAGGTACGCATTGGCTCATAATAATCATTATTGTCTTCATATGTTGCATAATGCTAGCCGGTAATTTTGTCTTGTCGAAGTGATGATTTACTGTTTGTGATCTAAATTGGGTACACCATAATCCCACCGGATACCCTCGAATTGACATGGATAACAGTGTACCCAAACTGCCCCAAGGAGCTGTGGAACTTTCCTATTCGTAAAACAGAAGAACAATCTTCTGCCTTTCATAATTCTTTAGTGATTCAGCCGCGAAGTGTAGTAGCCTAAAAAACAATGATGTTGCCCTTGTTTTTCACTTTCAGGTACTGTGGCGTGTAATTGCAAATGGATTGCCTATCAAGTATGACAAAAAGTGACCTGGAGCGCATGCTATTTGATGAAACCGCAGAGCCGAAGGCCCTGCCATTATCACTTTTGGCAGAAATCACAAATGGTTTCTCTGATAAGCAGGAAATTGGCGAAGGTGGTTTTGCAGTTGTCTACCAGGTATGCCACAACTCTCAACTGTCCAAGTCTTGATGAAACTTGATACTCCACTTAATCAGCGACAATTTTAATATGGATCGGAGGGAGTATCAAAACTCAAGTTAACTCTCTCAAGTCATCTTGTGACTTAAGGGAATGCTCAATGGTGGGAAGGTAGCTGTGAAGAGGCTGTCCAAGACGCATTTGTATGAGAAGGAGTTCCAGCGAGAAGTTGAATGTCTCATGGTGGCGAAGCACAAAAATGTAGTACGGTTCCTGGGGTATTGTGCTGACACACAAGGGAGTGCGGAAAGGTACAACGGAAAATTCGTCATGGCGGATGTACAACGAAGGTTGCTCTGCTTTGAGTATCTTCCCAATGGGAGTCTTGATAAGTATATCACTGGTAGGATCATGTGGCACGTAAAGTTTATTTTAACTTTTATCATTTTTAATGCCGAAATTTACATGGTTTAGTATCCCACATATAGTACCCATCTTGTTGTATCGAATATGAAGGACTCGATGTATGATAAGTAATAAACTTCATTTATCCTCTCCTGTTCATAGATACATCTCGCAAACTTCCGTGGAGAAACTGCTATAAAATTATTCAAGGAATTTGTCAGGGGCTGCATTATCTTCATGTGAAAAAAATTGTCCACTTAGATCTAAAGCCAGCAAATATATTGTTGGATGACAATTTGGTGCCGAAAATTGCTGATTTCGGCCTCTCAAGGTGTTTTGAAGATATACAAAGCCGGGTTTTTACTCAGAATATAGGTGGAACATTGTAAGTTTGCTTAGCCATTTAGTACAATATTTTTCCTCTAAGATTATATTATGAATGAATTACCTTGATTATTAACTAATTGCATGTGTATATGTTTATGCAGGGGATATTTGGCACCAGAATTTGGTAATGGTGTAATCACATACAAGTTTGATGTCTATAGTCTTGGTGCAATAATCATAGAGATACTCACTGGAGAGAAGGGGTATCACACTGTCGACACTGTAAGAACAATTTAGGTCTTTTGAAAATTAAGGGTCAAATGCATTATTTTCTTAGTATGGGTTTTCTCTTTTTAGACACAGCATGATATCCCTCTGTTTCGTTTTAGCAATAACTCTAGTATGGACAATAACTCTGTGCATTCGATTTATCCGGTTTGGTACATATGTTATCAATACTTTGATAAATACTGTATGGAATTAAAATAAAGTTCGATTTTGGTCTAAACTAAATTATTTCGGTATGGTTTTGAAGATACCATAAAAACTAGACTTGACAAGAATTTAAAATGAGGCAATAAATTTTGAGTTATGTTTGTATATTTCCATCACTAAATATTTCATACTGATATTTTTCATACCATGTGATTGCATTATCGGTCTATGGAATCTGTAGTGCACAACACAATTCTAGGTTCCAGCCTTCTACTACTTTCAAGCAAAATAGAAGCCCATGTATTGCGTACTAGTATTTAGTACAACACTACAACCGAATATGGTACTAACAGAACAAAAAAAAAACTGCACAACTCTCAAGTTATAACCTCTTAGGATTTACAAAATTACTACTTCACAAAATAAGTAGTACGAGCATTACCAGTAGTAAGTAGGAAAGGTGCACTAAATCTTTAGATGGAGAATGCCAGAGAGGCACGGATGCCAAGTCTGGTGAGCTAATGATGAGAGCGGAGCATGTTGCGCATCAGATGGCGGAGCGGTGCCTTAGCACGGAGGTGTGGCGAATTGGCGGTGCACCGAGTGTGAGCTAGTTGTGAGTGCATCACCATCGACCCGTTGTAGTGCCGGTGCTCGGCTGCTCGCTAGGGGTAGTCTTTGTCAATGGCATGGCATCTGGCAAGGGCGACTGGGCGGGGAGGTGTTAGCCATGGACTTGTCGAGTCTGGAGTGGTGTGCTTGTGCGTGGTGGTGACCTAGTGGGTTGGGCTGACATCCTGGCGGCCAGGCTGGCTGGGCCTAAACTCATAAATGAGTTGTTTCGATTTTATACCTAAAGACCCGACTTCTATATGGTTTCTAAGTTCTATACCATACCATACTATAAGCCATAGATCGTATCTTTATCTTTATCTTTACCTTCGGCCCGCCTAGCCCAACAAAGCAAAAATACTAATGGTCGGTGCAGGAAATCGAACTCATAACCTCATGCCAAACAACACATGATAAGACCAACTAAGCTATTAGCTACCTACATGCTGAAAAACAAGGTTCATACAGATTTTAAATAGTCCAGCTCCTGAAACGAAAAGGAAAGAAGAGGGATTTCGGTCTTGAAGAATGAACGGTGCAGCCGCGCCTATGTTCAAGAGGGAGAGGACGTGATGTATATACGTGAGTTGGAAGCATGCATGCACGGGGGACGACATGCCGGCCGGCATGCATGCCTGCTCGGCCGGACGTGCTCGCTATGGCCTTTGACCACCATCATTCTCCTTCTCCGCTCTCATGGAAGTTTTTAATTAGAAGCCATGACTCCTTTAGTTCTTACAAAAACACCGCTGATTTTAATATTTTTCTTCTGAAAAACTGATTCGTCTAGGAATTGGAGCAGAGCGAGCGACCCATCTATAACTCGGAGTAGAACAAAGGACATGGAGCAGAGCGATATCGATGGAAGCTTTCACGTTTGGCTTCGATCTAGAAACGCCGCCTACTTTCAAGCCGATGAGATTTAGCTTTCTTTGAAATATGAAAAGTTTCTGTTGATGCATTTCTTTACAAAAAATTGCATTACTATTGTCATGCCTATTAGTAAGCTTGTGAATTTCTTAGAGTGTCCACTAATATACTTCACTATCCATATGCCTAAACAGTAATTAATGGTGTATATCTAGCAAGTACTATGTTTGACCGATGATATCAAGTTGCATGGCATAAAATCTATTCAGGCCATGGCATCATTAGTGACAATGAATAATGTTATTCTTCCTATTATACTTTTATAAATTTCTGTATGCACTAATAATCTGAAGTTTCTGTTTCACCCAGATCAATTGACTCGGGATCATGTTTCATGTTCCGAACCACCGTCTTGAATAACCCTACAATAAATCGGTCCATTGTTATTGTCATCAGCAACATGTATCCCACGACCCAGTTTATCGACCTTGGCACCCCTTATTCGTAGTAACATGCATTTCCTCAGTAGTAAAGCACTGGTCTCCTAGCTTGATTCGCGTCCCTTGAAGTCTTCCGTTGCAACGCACGGGCATATGCGCTAGTTAAACCTAAAGAGCTTGGTTTGGTTTTTTCTGTATGTTTTTTTGGGTGTGGTTACAATATGCTCATACTTATAGTCCAAGCAGTGGTTCAACCTTATATAGTACACGATTATAAAAATGAAAACTAGGATTTGAACCTCTGGTGGATTGAGGCCACATTTTCACCAAGAGGTGATTCGACAATTGATTTGATAAACATAGACATGTTGCACCAATATTTAGCACTTCAAAAGCCAAGAAAAATAGAAAATTAAACCAGATTAAAATCATTATTTAGCTGTAAATTTGGTGGGGTGCGGCGTATTTAAAAGCATCGTTCATCGTAAGATTGTGATGAAGAAGTGGTCCAGGACTAAATCAACCTTGCTTTTTTCATCTTTCCTAATATAATTCTTGGTTACACATCGAACAAAAGAAAGCTAACATTCGGTACACAAGGATCAAACAACATTTCTTTTCTACTTCCTAAGCATCAGGATAATAACACCGAGATTTACACATGGAACAAAAATGAGCATGCTTCTTACGGAGGCTTTGCTGGCAGTAATAAAAATATGGAAACTGGAAGGCCAAGACATCAAAATAAATGGACGGATGTGTAAAGTTTTCAGAAAAAATACCATGTATACATATTTGTTTTTATGAATGATTAAAAGAAAATTTACACGGCCCTATATGTATAATCAAAAGAAAGCTCAGCTTATTTTGCCTTTGAGAGTGAGTGGTCGTACAATCTCACCATCTATGTTCTAGTTATCTACAACTGATTCATGATGCATATTTTATCTTAATTTAATTGATATCTGGTTTCTTCTGATATTTGAGTAGAAACTAGAGAGTGCACCCTAATTAAATTCTTGGTGAGTTTCCCGTGGAAAGAAGTTATAAGTGAATATTTAATGTTCGTTTGAAACCTAAATTCTTGCAGTTTTTTCAGCCTCTTAACACCGTGTAAGGGAATAGTATATAGTATTGCACACTTTTTCATTTCACATCTAAAAATATGGTGCTTATCTTCAAAACTCACTAATTCAATTCACAGGTAGTTCAAATTTGGAGCGAGAAGTTGGAGAAATCACACAGCGACATACAGCTGCAACAAGTACGAGTATGTACTGAGATAGGAATAGAGTGCATTGACTCCAACCCTGCGAAGAGACCGGATACACAGAATATAATCGATAGACTCAATGAAACAGGCAGTATGGTCGGGTATATGGAAACAAGCATGATTACTTCACAACTGGTAAGATCACTTACGACATCTATGACACCTCCCCACAACACTTAATCTTGAGAGCTTGTGGAAATCTTTGAGTGGACTTTAGTTTGTGCTCCGTGCTAGTAGATGAGGTGAGGTGTACTTAATTAGTTGTTTGAACAGGTAGAAATTTCTCTGGATGAACTGCATCAAGATAGGCCTAAGACGCCAGAAGAGACAAGCTCCGAGGTGAGTTCATCTCTAAAGGTATCTCTAATCATTCATAAATTCCAGATACCTATACATATTTGTTATCCCCTACTGGTTTGCTGCGTCTATTAGAAAATGGATGAAGTCCTTCCCTTCACATCTCTCTAGATTTAATTCATGTAGAAAAATGTCAAACAACATTTAGTCTGTTCATTGGAAAGGATAATTTTTGAATGTTCATCGAACTGAAGACTTGTTGAGCAGATATGATCTACAGATCAACTCTAGACATATGGGCCATATGCAAATTGATTGTGTTGGGCTAGTAAATGAGCCCCATAGGCTTCATAAAACAATGGTATTTAAACATTTGTTCCACACCATAACTTTCTTGTGATCAACCGAAACATGTTTGAGATTGATAAATGTTCATAAGAGAAAGTTTCTGCATTTTGGTGAGCCTATGCAAACATGTAGCAACCATGAGTTTTTGGGACCCATGAAATCAGTTTGATGTTTTTACAGGCAGTAAAGAACTGATTTAGTCATATTCCAACACATTATATTGGCACTTGGATTTTATGGTCCCATTTCGCTTGGTAGCCAAACGGTTCTACTTATATAGAACTCAATTCCAATTCTTGAATTTTAGAGCCAATTGATATCCGAAAGGTGCAAAAGTAGTTAGTTCACTAGACCCAATTCTTGAAATAAGCAAGGTGGGAATTTGGTTAGTGCACTATCGCATTGCAGAATGGATCAGAAGGGGAAAAAGTATTGACGGACTATCATGTAGTCATATAGAGATATGGCACTGTATTAAGGGCTCATGGCATATATTCACTTTCCCTGTTACTCGTGTCTAAAAATTACTCCCTCTAATTCACAACAAAGTGAGAGATCATAGTTTCTTTTTGAAAACTAACTGTCAAAGTTAGATCTTGAACATCGTACTGATGTTTAGAGCCGTTCTCTCTCACACGGTAGGCCCGCAATATATTATATCCGAACTCCTATATGTTGCTATTTCTATTTGCATACTATGCAGCGTAGTGCAATATCAAATATGGTACTACTATATTTTAACGCATTCATTTTTACTTGTCTTGTATTGTATTGACTATGATTTTTCATTTGATACCAGGATTCATCATTTTACCGGTCATCAAAGTTACTGCTGCATCAAACGCAACCAGGTACCAATAATATGTATCCAATTTCAAATATCTATCATATATTAAAAAATATAAGGGTGAACCAAAAAAAAGATGCTACAAAATCTAAAAAAGGCAAAATATAAGTTATGTTTTTCCAGTTGTAGGCGAAAGATTTGACATCCATTGCCACAAATTAATCATGTTTTCTTCTTTTTATTAGTATTCATACTTATATACTAAAATTATGAAAAAGAATGTCTTCACTTTGTTATCGCGGACAACACAAGATTTTACACACACACACACACACACACACACACACACACACACACACACACACACACACACACACACACACACACGCACGCACACGCACACGCACGCACGCACACACACACACACACACACACACACACACACACACACACACACACACACACACACACACACACACACCCCTTTTTACATACAAATATGTTCATATTTGACAAATATAATACAAACTATGGGCCACATGCAATTTTTTCATATAACTCACTTTCGAGTATCTTAGATATAGTATATGGACATACTAAATATAATAAACTAGTATATATACTGCCACATGGTAGTATATGAGACATTGCGGGGGGGGGGGGTATATAGAAAAAGGTTTTGTATCATTGATTCTCTATTGTCACTGCAATCCGAGCTGCAAAACTGCATTTGGAGATGATAAAAATATACTCTATCATGTATCTAATGATATTGATTTGCTATATGAAAAATAGTTGCATGTTGAGAGAAATAAATTTGTGCGGATCACCTATCTTGTATAGTAAATGGCATCCCACGTGTTGATGTGAGAATTACTTGCTTTTGTATTTCCATGAGATTGGAACATGAATATTTGGATATATAATATTATAACTGAACTAAAATTAGAAATGATTTATTATATTCAATTATTGTATAGTTGTAGTATATTTAGTGAATATAAGTAACATAGTACTTTTTTATGTGTTGATGCATGTTGAGGTGTATCTTTTCCATGAATGATGAATGTGGAGGTCGTTGTTTTCTTAGACTTAGTGTATGTTCAAATGACATGTTTACATGTTGAAAAAAGTAGATTAATGTAGATCAGCTATTTAGTCATATATTATATGACCCCATTAGTTACACTATTTAATTACTTGCTAATGCATCGTACTTTTTTATTTGGAATAGACATCACAATACTAAATATATTATACTTACTAGCAAAAGGGCCCATGCATTGCAGCGGGAGAAAAGAATGCCACACGCTCTTAATTTACAAAAAAATGGTCTATAATCTGAATATTTGTAGCTACAGCCCAAACAAAAATGGTATTTGCCAACAAAGAACGGGCAAGTTCAAGATTTCACTTGTCTTCTATTTAAACACGGTTTGCATGTAGATTTAATACCTACAAAGAACGGGCAAGTGATCTTCAATTTCTTCTCCAATCCTGATTGCTGAGATGTTCATCCACAATTCGGATCAGTACCGATGTGAAAGAAAGATGGATAATGCGTTGTTGATTAAGATTGCACCCTAGATAGTATTTTTTTAAATGGTTAACAGGTAAGATAACATCATATTCAGATCCTATATATTTTTTTAATTAAATTTCATATATAACATGTTAAATTTGGAGTTATGGTTCAGAAGATATCAGTATTTTGAAAAACATTTGATATGTGCTGCGGATTTAATGTTAAAAACATCAGGTTTTTTTATAAAATAGTATGACGGACTAAGAATATCTATTTCTTTTATTACTATATATATATATATATATATATATATATATATAGGTAGTAGGTACTAGGTATAGACTAGGTATAGATATAGACTAGGTATAGATAGGATCAAATGAAATCGTGCATATCTCAAATACATATCTCAATACAAATTTTAGAATAACAGGGAGGCTCTTCCCCTGCTCCGTTACTCAGATGAAACGATGGGATGGAGTTTTGGTCCAGTAAATGCCCTATTGGCATGGTTCACCAGATCGACGTTTAGCTAAAGAGTTTTGGATAATGAGAATTCAGGTGTCTTGCGTTTAGTTAAAGAGTTTGGAATAACATTACTCAGATGAAACAATATGGGATGGAGCATAATTTGGTCCAGCAAATGCCGTATTGGCATGGTTCACCAGATCGACGCGTGCGTCGATCTGTATGGGATGGAACTTTGGTCCAGTACTCAGATGAAACAATATGGCTCACCAGATCGACGCACGTGTCCGATATATTTGCATTTTGAGCTGATTAGTTCTGGAATATTTGTGCAGGAGCCTGGAATCTTGACTCCGACTTGGAGGCAGGGAAAACGCTGGCAAGTCAAAATTGGACGGACAACATTGTTTGCATCCAGAAGGTCCGTCCGGTGGTGCACAACAGCTACACGCCGCAACGCGTGCCGATCGGTCCTTACCATCGCAGTTGTTCGTCTACACGGATTGAAAAAGAGAAGCTGCGATATGTGGGCTTCATGCAGACCGTTTCCGAGACTCGAGGGACAGGTGGCCTTAGTGGTCTTGGGGAGGGACTGGAGCTGCGAGCGAGGGATTGGTACGTGGACGGGGTCGCCGACATGACGCCGGAAGAGTTGGCGAGGATGCTGCTGCATGATGGGTGTTACCTGCTCGGTCGGCTGGGGAACTATCCGGGCCACAGTCTACCTCAAGCCTGCAACTTTGACAACACCGAGTTTCGGGACGTCCTTTATCTGATTGATAACCAGCTACCTTTCTTTGTTCTCGAGGAAATCCACGAGCGCGTCATGTCCAGTGACTGTTCTCTCAGCGACTCCTTGGTAGAGTATGTCCGGCGTCTGCTGGCGGCACAGCTCTACATCAGCCCAGGGCAGAAGAGACTGATGAAGCAGCCGTGCCACCTGCTGCACCTGGTGCACACATACTTCCATCCAAACCAAGTAGGTTGCGGATGGTCTGATGGTTTCCAGGCGCTCACTGGTCGGTGGCGCCGGGCGACCGAGTACCGTTTGGACGCCAACGTGAAGTTCATGCCTCGGGAGTTCTCGGCGGACGTGACTTCTATCCTGGACGTGCGCCTTGAAGGTTGCACGCTGTTGATCCCTCGGCTGCACGTCAACAACGACACGTGGACGCTCCTACAAAACCTGATGACGCTGGAGGAGCAAATGCCCAAGAGGCCCGTCACGGCGTACTGCATCTTCATGTCGCAGCTGGCGTGTACGCCGGAGGACGTACGGCTCCTGGTTGATGCAAAGATCGTGCAGCACTTTCTGGCCAGCGACCAGATTGCCGCCCGAGGGTTTGTCGGCCTCCTCCGAGAGGTCGTCATGGACGTCGACAACATCGACAGGAACTATCTCAGCCCCATCTGGCACCAACTGGAGATGCGTGCGGAGCCTTATGAGCCAGGTTTTCTTGCTCGATTTCGATTTTTTTGCAGAAAGGGCCGGAAGGACCGGTTTATCTAAGATGTCGGTGATTTCAGGGGATTTTCGCCCAAAATTATTCAGAAGAGTTTTCAATTCAAAATATTTCATTGTTAAAAATTATATATATCTTAGCCCGGCCAGTGCACATGTGACGTTCTCTTCTAGTGGCCAGCACGCGACACTCAAAGCCACCTGGTTCACCTTAGTGGCCGGTTCAAAGTCGACAAAACCAAGATTCGATTACGCGACCTAGGTGCACAAGCCAGAAATGGTCAGCACCATCAACCCAAGGAGTTATTTGTTCGTGCTGAAATTGACGTACATGTCCTATTTAACACCATCCGTACATTTAAGTTTTAAATTCGTTCTGAAAAGTTCGAACGGTAGTAAGAATTTTAGGTGGTCCATTGAATTATCCGGTAACCAGTTGGTTATCGAAAATTTCGTCTAGAACTAAAAATCATGCTTATGATTGTGATTTTTTTATCTCTACTAATAAACAAGCAAACGTTACCTTTCTTAGATTCGCCTCACTTAACGTGCACGGAGCATTAACGGCCTCATGATCAATCCCACTTTTTTCTTCAAAAAGGGGGTTTGCCCCCGGCCTTTGCATCAAAAGATGCATACGGTCATATTATTGATAATCAAAAGGTTCAACAAAAACCTTAAGGTCTCAAAAAGAAAAGAAAAAGGCTCACAAAGAGCATGAACACAAAAACAGGATAGCCACAACCGGCAGGCAAAAATTAAAATAGGAAACTAAACACATATATCCTATTTCATGACCGCCATCCAAACCGGTTGAAGATAGTCCATGGTAGTAACCAAACGCTCCCTGGCCTCCATCGGACAGAGTAGCGACCACATACAGATCAGTGTAGTGGCCTGAAAAATGACCTGCAAGAAACGAATATTTGTTGTTCGGGAGGATGAGCTCACGTAGGAGCTCCGCGCAGGTTCGCTCGCCTCCGCCCCCCGGCCTAGCCGCCGGCATCCTAGGTAGCCACCCCCCGCCCGTGGTCGTCGTTCCCCGCGCCGGCCGCGCCACGCTCGTTCTGCGATGGCTGGGCGGCTCAACGGGTGGCCCTGTCAGTCCCTGTCCCCGGCCGGTGTCCAGTCTCCCTCCGCTCATCGCCGTCCCTCCGGTCCTCTGCTTGCCGTCCACCCGTCCGCGCCTGTGCGCGCAACCGCGTCCCGGTGAGCTGTTCGCGGCCTTTGCTCTCTCCAACTTCTCCTCGCCGGTCTGCAGGCCGCTTCATGCCGCGTCCCCTCTCTCTTGTCCCACGCCAGTTTGGATAACCCCTGATCCCTGCATCCCGCGCGTGAACCATTTCGTGGTCTCTACCGCCATGACGTATAACTTCTCTCACGCTGGTGATCGTTTTGCTGCGCGTGAAATCAGCTCCGGCGTCTTTGTGGCCACCGTTGCCTGCCCCTCTGTGGCCGCCGAGCTCCTCTGCTGTGGGGTCTGCTCCCTCGGCGGGCTCCGCTTCCGCCTACACCCTTCCCTGGACGCTGCTTCCCAACGGGTGGATTTTCAAAATCCCGTCGCGCGTGGGTTGACTATTGGTAGGTTAACATTTGCGCCGGTGCATGGAGTTGACCCGGCTGTGTCTTCGCTGGGGATCTATCGGTCCTCTTGCGCTAGTCCCGGGGTGGCCGCTTATCGTTCTGCTGCTGGGCGCCCGAACCGCGCACTCCAGATCGGACGGGTGCGAGTTGGGCGGACGTTGTGAGGCGTCCACCTGGGCCCCTCTCCGGAATTTTCCACCGCCCCGCCCTTCCCTCCCTTCCCTGCATGCGCGCTGCTGCGCCCTGCACTCCTCTCCGGCGCCTTGCACCTCTCTACTGCCGCTTCCTTTCCTCGCCCCCCCCCCCCCCCCGCCCAATCATGGCGGCTCGTCACCCCCCTAGCGACCACATCACGCCCCCATCCCGTTGCCATCCTCCTCATCAGCGTTTTCCAGTCACCCCACACCCTTTCGCCGCCGCCCCGCCCCCGTTCCCGCTCCACCTTACTCGCCGATCACCCCCCCTGAACTTCGGCGGCCCCCCCAGTGATGATGGCTCGACGGATTCTGATGCACCACCATGCTGCTGTCGTCCGACACAGCTCGACGTTTACATGCCCCCGGTGGACATGAGGGATTTCGAGCGCTATGGCTTCGCCTACGTCGATCCTGAGGCTACCTCCCCTGGGCCTCTAGTCCGCTCTGCGCTGCTGTCCCAGGTCCCCCTTGGCATGGAGGCGCAGACGGCTCAAGGCTCCCACGGCGCCGCGCTCGTCCTATTCCGTTCGGCGGCAGCTCGTGAATTTGCTGTCAACGGAAGCCCGTTCCCAGTTCAGGAGCACAACGTCTTCTTCGAGCGGCATGAGGAAGCCCCCAACCGGCTCCGCTTCACCCACCGTGGCTATGCAGCTGTGACGCCCGGATAATTAAGCTACAGTGATTCCCCGCTAATGATGCCACGTCACCACGGTTACTGTGATAAACTCTCGATAGTTCAGAACCGAAACAAATTCAAAATTTAAATAAAAGAAAACAATAAAAGTTTTCAAAAAAAAAAAATTAAAACAAAAATGTTCGGTGGTTGCCAAATATTACAAAGATAATTATGGTGGAGAAACCACACTTTTATAAAATGTTTAAATACTGTTAAATGAATAAAAGAGTAGCAAAAACAATTATTTTAATGCTTTAAAAATAATAAACATTTTCAAAAACTAAATTGTTATAAGTATTAAACTATTGTGGCAGTGGCATAATTTGTAAAATCCTATTTAGGTGCCACTTTGGTAATTTACTAAAACTAAAATAATAGGAAACTAAAAGAAAGCAAAGTATAAAAAAATAACAGAAAACAAAACTAACAAAAAAAAAGGGGGGAAACCCCCTGGCCCAGCCAGATCCCCCCACCCCACCTGGCCCCTGGCCTGGCCCAACTTCCCCCCCCCCCTTTGGGCCGGCCCATCGGCCCAGCCGCCCCGGCCACATAACCCCCCACCCCCCCCCCCCCCGCGGCCGAACCCTAGCCGCCCCACTCCTCTCGCTCCCTCCCCCCCCCCCACTCCCCGATCCCCTTCTGGATCGGGCAACCGACGAGCCCCTCCCACTCTCCCCCGCACGTCTCTCCCTCTCCCTCCCAGCGCCGCCACGCCCAGCGCCCCAGCGCTCGGCGCCCTCATCCTATCGCCCCCTCGGCCTCGTTCCGAAGCCCCCACCACTCCCCCTCTCGCCCCCAACCCCCGATCCAGAACCGGATCGGGGCCGACCCCGCCGACCTCGCCCGGCGCCGCTTCGCCGACCCCGCCCCGCCCCGGACGACCCCGCCGCACGGACCGGCCCCCGCCGTCGCCACCGCGCCAGCCCCACGCCGGACTCCGTCAACGCCGATGCCTCCTCGACCCCGCGGTGCTCCCGACGCCGCCTGACCTCCCCGACCCCGGACCACCGCGTCGCCGCCTTCCCCGCCCTCCTCCCCGCCGGCGCATCGCGCCTCCCCGCCGAACTCCCCTGCAACGGAGTTGAGGATCCCTTCCCCCTGCTACCCTCTTCCCCCCTCCCGTTCTGCTATGACCCCTGGCCGCCTCCGGCGCCGGCCCGCGCCCGCGCTGGCCGCCGAGGCCTCGCCGCCGCCGGGCACAACCCTGGCCGGCCTCGCCTCCCCTCGCGCGGAGGGCGCCTAGACACGCCCCCGCAACCCCCCTGCGCCGAACCCCGCCCGGTTCCCCCTGTTGCTGCCGACGAGCCCGCGCCATGGCCGGAGCCTCGCCGCGCCCCCTCGCCGGTCCCGTTCACCGGCGCTCCCTCCGCCCTGGCCGGCGCTCTCCTCCGCCCCGGCCAGCGCCCGGGGCTAGCCAGGCTGCGCCTGCCTCCGGTGCCCATTAGCGCCTGGGCGCCCCGCTAGTGCCCGCACGCCCGATTGCCCCTCGAGGCCACAGACACAGTGGGGCCCACGCCCTAGAACGAAAACAAAAAAAAAGGAATTAAAAAAATTAAATAAAAATGTTAATTAATTAACTTAATTAATTTTAACCTAATTAACTATGGTTAATTAACTTAACTAATCTGTTCACTAAATTAATTAAAACTGTTGTGTTAACACTAATAGTCTGTTAGTTAAACAGAGTCAATGACACGTAGGGCCACCCTCTAATAACCCCTAAATTAAGAATTAACTAAACACTGTTAGAAAACTACAGAGTATTGCAACTGGGCCCCACCTGCCATATTTGACTAGTCAACGGTCAAACCAGTTGACTGTTGACTGGGCTGATGACTGGGCTGTTGACTTGGTCAACTGGGACCCCCTGACCCACATATCAGCCTGTGTACAATTTTTGTGTACACGGTGCTGGGTACATCTAGCAATTTAACATTAATTTCGAATTAAAATAAATTAGAAAATGAATTAAAACTTTGAAAATTAATATAAAATAATCCGTAACTCGGATGGAAAAACTTTGTACATGAAAGTTGCTCAGAACGGCGAGACGAATCCGGATATGCAGTCCGTTCGTCCGCCACACCCCTCTAACCTATCGAACCCGCAACTTTTCCCCTCCGGCTCCTCTGCCCGAAAACACGAAACACCGGGAATACTTTCCCGGATGTTTTCCCCCCTTCACCGGTATCACCTACTACCGCGTTAGGGCACACCGAACACCGCGTATTGCCTTGTTATATTTTGTGATGCTTTGTTTGCACTGTATTTATTGTTTCTTCCCCCTCTTCTCTTCGGTAGACTACGAGGCCGACGCTGATGCCACCGAGTTCGACTACGGAGTTGACGACCCCTCTCTCTTGCCAGAGCAACCAGGCAAGCCCCCCCCTTGATCACCAGATATCGCCTATTCTCCTCTATACTGCTTGCATTAGAGTAGTGTAGCATGTTACTGCTTTCGTTAATCCTATTCTGATGCATAGCCTGACATTGTCGCTACATCTGTTGATACCTTACCTGCAGTCCTAAATGCTTAGTATAGGATGCTAGTTTATCATCATTGGCCCTACATCCTTGTCAGTCTGCCTTGCTATACTATCGGGCCGTGATCACTTGGGAGGTGATCACGGGTATATACTATACATACATACATACTATACAGATGGTGACTAAAGTCGGGTCAGCTCATTGAGTACCCGCAAGTGATTCTGACGAGGGGGCTGAAAGGACAGGTGGCTCCATCCCGGTAGAGGTGGGCCTGGGTTCCCGACGGCCCTCGACTGTTACTTTGTGGCGGAGCGACAGGGCAGGTTGAGACCACCTAGGAGACAGGTGGGCCTGGCCCTGTTCGGCGTTCGCGGATACTTAACACCCTTAACGAGATCTTGGTATTTGATCTGAGTCTGGCTACGAGCCTATACGCACTAACCATCTACGTGGGAGTAGTTATGGGTATCCCGACGTCGTGGTATCAGCCGAAGCACTTCAGACGTCAGCGACGGAGCGGCGCGCGCCGGATTGGAACGTAAGCCTGCTCTTGTATTAAGGGGGCTAGTTCTGCTTCCGGCCGCCCACGCAACGTGCAGGTGTGCTATGGGCGATGGGCCCAGACCCCTGTGCGCTTAGGTTTAGACCGGCGTGTTGACCTCTCTGTTTTGCCTAGGTGGGGCTGCGACGTGTTGATCTTCCGAGGCCGGGCATGACCCAGGAAAGTGTGACCGGCCAAATGGGATCGAGCGTGTTGGGCTATGTGGTGCACCCCTGCAGGGAAGTTAATCTATTCGAATAGCCGTGATCTTCGGTAACAGGACGACTTGGAGTTGTACCTTGACCTTATGACAACTAGAACCGGATACTTAATAAAACACACCCTTCCAAGTTCCACAGACAACCCGGTGATCGCTTTTCCGCAGGGCGACGAGGAGGGGATCGCCGGGTAGGATTATGCTATGAGGTGATAATTGGAGTTGCTACTTGGAGATACTACTTGGAGGACTTCAATCTACTCTCTTCTACATGCTGCAAGACGGAGGCTGCTAGAAGCGTAGTCTTCGACAGGATTAGCTATCCCCCTCTTATTCTGGCATTCTGCAGTTCAGTCCACTGATATGGCCTCCTTACCCATATACACATGCATATGTAGTGTAGATCCTTGCTTGCGAGTACTTTGGATGAGTACTCACGGTTGCTTTCTTCCCCCTTTTCCCCCTTTCCTTTCTTTCTGGTTGCCGCAACCAGATGCTGGAGTCCAGGAGCCAGACGCCACCGTCGACGACGACTACTACCCCGGAGGTGCCTACTACTACGTGCTGCCCGCTGACGACGACCTGGAGTAGTTTAGGAGGATCCCAGGCAGGAGGCCTGCGCCTCTTTCGATCTGTATCCCAGTTTGTGCTAGCCATCTTATGGCAACTTGTTTAACTTATGTCTGTACTCAGATATTGTTGCTTCCGCTGACTCGTCTATGATCGAGCACTTGTATTCGAGCCCTCGAGGCCCCTGGCTTGTATTATGATGCTTGTATGACTTATTTTATTTGTAGAGTTGTGTTGTGATATCTTCCCGTGAGTCCCTGATCTTGATCGTACACATTTGCATGCATGATTAGTGTACGATTGAATCGGGGGCGTCACAGCAGCTCTTGCCCTGGTCGGATATCCCGTCGAGCATTGGAATAGGCCACATATACGAGCCTCGGTGGGTGGAATGGGCAACCCCATGGAGATCTCAGAGATATGCCTATCCGGCGGTGACTATGCTGCAGTTCTCATGGTGATCAAGTACGAAAGCTACCTCGCCATCCCTCGAGATCTCAACGTCAAGAACTCCGATGGGCTCTTCACTGTGGTTGAAGTCCAGCGTGTCGATGGTGCGGTGCCCCCTCATCCACCGCCCCCGCGCCGCATGCAGGTGGCGGCGGCCCCAGTGGTGGTGGTGGGCCTCCCGCCGCCGGCGGCGGCCCGAGCCATGGGTCGCGGGGTGTTCCCTCGACCTGGCATCACGGGTCCTCCAGCCGCTGGACGATGCTCGCGGTGCTGCTGCCAGCGTCCGGCTCCGGCGCGCCCCACCGCTGCTCCCTCCCGAACGAGGCGTACTTCCGCCTTGATGTGTCCGACGATGCGAGTGTGGAGGCTCCTCCATTCTCTGCCATTTCCGTGGACGGGGTCCGGCGCGTCGAGGTCATGCAGCTCGCTGTTTGCGATGGCGCCTTCCACCTCCTCGTCAAGGGCCATGGCGGGGCGGGTTATTTCCACCCCCTCGCCGGTGTCTTCATCAACCAGCAGGTCCCGCTCGTCCTCGGCCTCAACCCGCCCAACTTCTCCCAGTGGCGCACTCTGTTTGAGGTCACCTTCCAGAAGTACGCCATCCTCGACCACATCTCCGGCACGCCTCGCCCCACTGATCCGGTGTGGCTGCAAGACGACGCACACCTCGTTTCATGGCTCTACAACCGCATCAGCCCAAAGGTGTTCGGCCTCGTCCACCAGCGCGGCGCCACCGCCGGCGAGGTCTGGGCCGCCATCTGCAGCCTCTTTCTGGAGAACCGCGAGCATCAGGTGGTGTTCCAGGCCACCGATTTCAGGCGGATCGAGCAGGGGTCCTCATCGATCCTCACCTACTTCGCCCGGCTCAAGGAATGCGCCAATCGCCTCGCCGACCTCGGCTCTCCTGTCGATGATCGTGATCAGGTGCTCAACATGATTCGTGGCCTTCACCCCCGTTTTTGCTATGCTGTGCCCATCCTCACCATGCAGAGCCCCTTCCCATCCCTCCTTCGCTGTCGTGCTTTCCTCCTCCTCGAGGAGGGCCGGCAGTCCGCCGACCACAACAGGGAGACCGCGCTCCACGTCGGGCGCACACCGAGCAACCACAACGGCGGGGGGCAGGGTGGTGGCGGCGCCAACTCCCGCAACTCGGGCGGTGGCGGGCGCTACAAAGGAAAAGGCAAGGGCAACTACTCCGGCGGGGGATCCTCCTCGCACTCCGGCGGGGGCTCCGCCCCTCATCCAGGCGGCGCGGCTCCTCCTCGCCCATCTGCTCCGGCGCCCGCGCCCTGGACTGGCATGGTCCATGCGTGGCCAATGCCATGGCGTCCACACGCCCCTGGTGCGGGCATCCTTGGGCCCCGCCCCAGTGGCGCGTCCCCCTTCGCTGGTGTGGCCACGCATTACGGCCCCAACGCGTCCCCGCCACCCCCATCCATGCCGGCACACTGGACAGCTGGAGCGGTGCCGCCGCACCCGCTGTATGGTGCCCTCGCTGGTGGAGCGCCCAACTCCAACGCGCCTGCCTGGGACCAGAGCGCCCTGGTACAGGCGCTCAACGCCATGACTCTTCAGCAGCACCAACCGCAGCTGCCTGGCTCCGACTGGTACATGGATACCGGCGCAACCACACACATGGCGTCGTCCCCCGGTATGCTCTCCTCCTCTGCTCCCTGTTCTTCTACCTCCATAGTAGTTGGCGACGGATCCTTGCTCCCCGCCACGCACATTGGCCACGCCACCATTCCTACAGCCCAATCACCCCTTTCTCTGCAACACGTTCTAGTCTCCCCACACATTATCAAAAACCTTCTGTCCGTCAAAGCCCTCGCTCGCCACAACCCTGTTAATGTCGAGTTTGATGACATTGGTTTTTCTGTTAAGGACCGAAGAACGAAGAAGGTGATCCTCCGATGTAACTCCGACGACGATGAGCTCTACCCCATGTCCACCATGTCGCCACCGAGCCGCACCCACCATGCCCTGACTGCCGTCTCCCGTGATCTATGGCATCAACGCCTTGGGCATCTAGGCGCTGATGCTTTGGACCACACTCTCAAGAGCTCGTCGCTGGATCATGTAGCTAGCCCCAGCACCGTTTGCCAAGCGTGTCAACTAGGCAAAAGTGTTCGTCTACCATTTAGCACTTCCGAACATGTGTCGTATTTTCCTTTCCAGCTTGTACATTGTGATGTGTGGACATCTCCCGTACTCAGTATATCTGGTTATCAGTATTACCTTGTTCTACTCGATGATTACAGTCACTTTGTTTGGACGTTCCCGCTTCGCCACAAGTCTGATGTGCTACCCACTCTACGCGCTTTCACTGCATTCATCCACAACCACTTTCGCCTATCCATGCTCACTATCCAAACCGATAATGGCAAGGAGTTCGACAATCATGCATCGCGCCAATTCTTCTCCTCGCTAGGCATAGTGCTCCGCTTATCATGCCCCTACACGTCGCCTCAGAACGGACGTGCCGAGCGCATCCTCAGGACGCTCAATAACATCGCCAGATCACTCCTCATACACGCACATATGCCGTTCCCCTACTGGGCCGAAGCCCTCAATACCGCCACCTTCCTCCTCAACCGACGCCCATGCCGGCCGCGCCACAACCAAACACCTTTCTTCCTACTCTACGGTGTTCACCCCACCTACACCACCCTGCGAGTCTTCGGGTGCCTGTGTTTTCCAAATCTAGCAGCCACTGCACCCCACAAACTCGCGCCTCGATTGGCCCCCTGCGTATTCCTAGGGTACACCGCCGACCACAAAGGTTACCGGTGTCTCAATCGTGCCACGGGCCGCGTCATCACATCTCGCCATGTCGTCTTCGATGAGCACCGCTTTCCCTCACCAGCGCCCGCATCTACCCCGGTCGCCACCGATACCACGCATGTATCCCAACCCCCGTCCGACCGCACTACCACGCCAGCCCCTAACACCCCAGACCACACCATGCCGGACGCCTCCCCGCCAGCCCAGTCATCACCACAGTCCGCCACGGTCACCCCCCCCCCCTCGCGACCACAGCCACGACGCCAACCCCCTACTGCACCTACACACAAAATGCAGACAAGAGCTCAGGCTGGCAAATTCTTCCCCAATCCCAAGTATGAACAGCACCACGTTACTACTGCACCATCCAACATCTCACCCATCCCAAAAACCGTGCGTGAGGCTATGCGAGATCCTTGTTGGCTTTCTGCTATGCAGGTAGAATACAGGGCTCTCATGGAGAACCAGACGTGGCGCCTCGTCCCTCGACCCCGCGGCGCCAACATCGTCACCGGCAAATGGCTCTTCGCCACAAGCTCAAGTCCGATGGCTCGCTCGAACGCTACAAGGCACGTTGGGTGGTGCGCGGCTTCTCAAAGCGCCCCGGCGTAGACTTCGACGAGACATTCTCTCCGGTGGTCAAGGCGGCCACCATCCGCGTCGTGCTCACCATCGCCGCCGCGCGCCAGTGGCCAGTGCACCAGATGGACGTCAACAACGCGTTCCTCCACGGGCATCTCTCCGAGCAAGTCTACTGCCAGCAGCCGGCTGGCTTCGTCGACACGAGTCGACCTGAGCACGTGTGTCTGCTGGACAAGTCCCTCTATGGGCTCAAGCAGGCGCCGCGGGCGTGGTTTGGGCGGTTCGCCGCATTCGTCCACAGCCTCGGCTTCACCACTTCGCGGGCGGATCCGTCGCTCTTCGTGCTCCACTCCGACGCCGGCACTGCCTACCTCCTGTTGTACGTCGACGACATTGTGCTCACTGCCTCAACGACGGCGCTTCTTCGCCACCTCCAGCAGCTCCTGTCGACCGAGTTCTCCATGAAAGACCTCGGGCCTCTACACTACTTCCTCGAGATCGCCGTCACTCGCACCGCGGATGGCTTCTTCCTCTCCCAGAGCAAGTACGCCGACGAACTGCTCGAGCGCGCCAACATGCAGGGATGCAAGCCGGCGCCCACGCCGGTCGACACGCGCGCCAAGCTGTCTGCCCATGATGGTGCCCCCGTCTCCGACACTTCCGAGTACCGCAGCATCGTCGGCGCACTCCAGTACATGACCATGACCCGGCCCGACATCGCCTACGCCGTCCAACAGTGCTGTCTGGTGATGCATGATCCCCGCGACGTCCACCGTGCACTGGCCAAACGCATCCTGCGTTACCTACGCGGCACTACATCGCATGGTCTCCATCTCCGGCGCTTTGGCTCCCTCGACCTCGTCGCCTACTCCGACGCGGACTGGGCCGGCTGCCCAGACACGCGCCGATCGACGTCCGGCTACGCTGTGTACCTCGGCGACTCGCTTGTATCATGGTCGTCCAAACGACAGGCGACGGTGTCTCGCTCGAGCGCCGAGGCAGAATACCGCGCAGTTGCAAACGCGGTTGCCGAGAGCTGCTGGATCCGCCAACTTCTTGGCGAGCTCGCTGTACCTCTACCTCGCGCCAGCATTATCTTCTGCGACAACATCTCGTCCGTCTACATGGCGGCCAACCCTGTCCACCATCGCCGGACCAAGCACATCGAGCTCGACATCCACTTTATACGCGAGAAAGTGGCATTGGGTGAGCTGCGGGTTCTCCATGTGCCCGCCTCCCAACAGTTCGCCGACGTGCTCACCAAAGGATTGCCCACGGCGGCGTTCCAAGATTTCCGGTCCAGCTTGTGCGTCCGGCCGCCGGACGCTCAAACTGCGGCGGGGTGTTAGCAGTCCTCTCCACTCCCCCACGTACTGCATGCATCTACCCACGATCCCATGCACGTACTAGCGCTACGCGCTCTCTCTCCTGTACTGGCGCTCCGCGCCCCTGTTGTACTGGCGCCCTGCGCCTATATATTCTTGGCAATGGCAATGGCAGCACCTAAGGTGCTTTGCTCTCCCTCTTCACCGATCCACAAGCCTGATGCTCCGGTGCGCGCTAGTGCACGTATCCGTAGCCTAGGGCCCTCCATGCGGCGGACGGTGCTCGAGCGTGCCGTCCTGCTCAAGGCCGCCCGCTGCGGTGATGGTGCTCCCGTGAAGCCCGGTGGTCCCCCTCTTTTCACGGAGCTGGAGGTCAAGATGATAGCCGACGAGTGCGAGCTCCCCGACTCTGCAACCGAAGCCATTCTGTGAGCGTTTCCCGGTGCCGCCCGCACTGCCATGATCAGTTCCCCCTCGTTTTTGTGCCTCTCGTGCGCTCGAGTGTTCGGCGTTGGTCTGTTTTGGTGCGATCCAATTTTGGTCTTGAGATGCCAGGCCGGTCGGCGACCTCATGTTGCATTCTGGGCATCTCCTGTGGGTGGGTCGTGCTTCTCCCCCCGCTGTTGTGTGTGTGTTTGTATATAGGCTTGTAGGTGTGTGTTTGGGTCCCCTTGCTATGTTTCCTGCGTCTCGCGGCGGGCTGTGTCTCGCGTCTGCTGTTTGTGGTGTCCCTGTAGTGTATATATGGCAGTAAACCCGCTTAAAAAATGGGCGCTCTGCTCTTGGAACGTCCGTGGTCTTAATGACCCAGCCAAGTGCCTTGACGTGAAGAAGAACTTTGACGCTCATCCTCTCCACATCGTCTGCTTGCAAGAAACGAAGTTGACTGATGTGCCCACCCGTAAAGCGGCGTCCTTCCTCCCTCCTGGTCTCTCGTCGCTAGCCTTCAAGGCTTCTAACGGTGCCTCGGGTGGGCTCGTGACTGTCTGGCGCGATGGGTTGGTCGCACACCAGAGGGACATGGAGCTCAACTTCACGCTTACCTCATTCTTTGTGTTTGCGGCCGACGCCTCGCCCTTCGTAGTGACCAACGTCTACGCACCGTGCACTCCTGATCGGCGCCCTGAGTTCCTGGCGGAAATTCGCGCCATCGCTGAAACATGTGCTCTCCCGTGGATCCTAGTAGGCGACTTCAACCTCGCCCGATGCCCCGATGATAAGAACAACCAAAACTTCGATGCCGCTGCAGCTGCGGAGTTCAACCTGGCCGTCGACGACTTGTCCCTTCAGGACCTTCCCCTCGTCGACCGTCGCTTCACCTCATCCAATTGTAGGGCTGATCCTACTCTCGTCCGCCTCGACCGCGCGCTGATCAATATTGAGTGGAGCTCCTTGTTGTTCAACACGACTCTACGCTCCGCCACACGCACCACGTCAGATCATGTCCCGCTGGTCGTCGAGGCCGTCTCTCGTGCGCCGGCCGGCTCGTTCTTTCGGTATGAGCGTTGTTGGGCCTTCTCTGAGGAATACCGTGCTTTAATACGTAGCGTCTGGGCGAGGCCTCAGAACCGGAGAGGGCGTGCGGCTCAATGGCTTTCCCGGTCGCTGAAGTGGGCTAGGTGTGCTTCCAAGAAACGGGCCAAGAAACGCAAGCGCCCCGCCGAGGTGGTTTCTAACTGCCGTGCGGTCATCGAATGTCTGGACTTGACTGAGGAGGTTCGTGCACTCTCGCCTCCTGAGCTCCTCCTCCGATCATCTGTTAAGGGCCGCCTTTCCGAGCAATATAAAAAACTTGATATTTATTGGCGACAACTGTATGCTTATCGGCTCTGCAAGCTTGGTGACGGCAACACTTCTTTCCTTCATGCCGGCGCGTCTGCTCGTCTTCGGAAAAATCAAATTCAAGTCCTGCATGGAGACAAAGCTAGGCTGTTGTCGGATTTTTATTCGTCTCTCTTGGGCACTGCCACCCCTTCTTCGTGGAGCTTCGACCATCGTGTGTACTTGGCACGCGTGCCTGGTCTGGATGACCTTGAGAGGCCTTTCACCATGGAGGAGCTCAAAGTGGCGGTCTAGGCTATGCGGTCCAACAGCAGCCCCGGTCCGGACGGGTTCGGTCCTGCCTTCTTCAAAACCTTTTGGGACACAGTTTCTGTGGACCTGTTGGACTTCTTGAATGACTTCTACTCTGGTGAGGTGGACCTGGACGGTATTAACCGTGCATTTATTACTCTTCTGCCGAAGTGCGACGTGGTGCTCTCGGCAGATGGATTCCGGCCCATTTCCCTTCAAAATTGCATCATGAAAATTATCTCCCGGATCTTGAACACACGACTGCAGAAATTTATTGAGCTCTTGGTGTCCTTTGAACAATCTAGGTTTATTGCCGGGAGGTGCATCGCTGATAATTTCTTGTATGCGGCGGATTTGGTCCAGAGCTGTCGAATTCGGAAGAAGCCGACGATTGCCCTTAAATTGGATTTCAAGAAAGCCTTCGATTCTGTCAGCTGGGATGCTTTGGGTATAATCATGCGGGCGCGCGGATTTGGCGATCGTTGGTGCTCTTGGATCCATAATATCCTTACCACCCGCAAAACGGCAGTATTGTTGAACGGGGTCCCCGGCAGATGGATACAGTGTAAAAAGGGACTGCGGCAAGGGGACCCAATGTCACCCTACCTCTTCTTAATAGTTGCGGACCTCCTCCACCAACTGATTTTCAAGGATGACTCCCCTGACCGGCTACTGCATCCTCTGGTAGATGATCTGCCCTGTCCTGTTGTTCAGTACGCCGACGATACCCTCCTGTTGGTCCGTGCTGATCAGAGGCAGCTTTCTCGGCTATGATCTATTTTGGATGCCTTCTCTGCTGCCACGGGGTTAACTATCAACTTCCACAAAAGCACCTTCGTCCCCATATACGTCGACCCTGGACGTGCTGCCTTGCTAGCTGCGGAGCTTGGCTGCCCGCTGTCGACATTCCCCCAGACTTATCTCGGCCTGCCTCTCTCCAATGAAAAACTGCCTGCTAGTGCCCTGGACTTCTTACCGATCAAAATTGAGCGGCGTATTCCTGGGTGGCGCACATACACACTTGACCAGGGGGCGCGTTTGACACTCTCTGCGGTTCTGGCTGCTATCCCCACCCATGCCATGTCTGTTTTGCCCCTCCCGGAAGGTACTGTGGCCAAGATGGACCGTCCCAGAAGGGCCATGTTTTGGAAAGGGGCAAGCGAGTGCTCTGGGGGGACTGCCAGGTTGCATGGCACGAGGCTTGCCGTCTCCGCTCAGAGGGGGGGCTTGGCCTAATCGATATTGAGGTCCAGAACACATGTCTCTTGTTGAAGATGGTCCATAAAATCTTCAATGGCGTCCGTTGATACGTCTCCAACGTATCTATAATTTTTGATTGCTCCATGCTACTTTATCTACTGTTTTGGACTATATTGGGCTTTATTTTCCACTTTTATATTATTTTTGGGACTAACCTATTAACCGGAGGCCCAGCCCAGAATTGTTGTTTTTTGCCTATTTCAGTGTTTCGAAGAAACAGAATATCAAACGGAGTCCAAACGGAATGAAACCTTCGGGAACGTGATTTTCTCACCGAACGTGATCCAGGAGACTTGGACCCTGCTCCAAGGAACAACCGAGGCGGTCACGAGGGTGGGGGGCGCGCCCTCCCCCCTGGGCGCGCCCCCCTACCTCATGGGCCCCCTGTTGCTCCACCGACGTACTCCTTCCTCCTATATATACCTACGTACCCCCGACAGATCGAGGAGAGAGCCTAAAAACCTAATTCCACCGCCGCAACTTTCTGCATCCACAAGATCCCATCTTGGGGCCTGTTCTGGAGCTCCGCCGGAGGGGGCATCCACCACAGAGGGCTTCTACATCAACACCATAGCCTCTCCGATGAAGTGTGAGTAGTTTACCTCAGACCTACGGGTCCATAGCTAGTAGCTAGATGGCTTCTTCTCTCTTTTTGAATCTCAATACAATATTCTCCCCCTCTCTTGTGGAGATCTATTCGATGTAATCTTCTTTTTGCGGTGTGTTTGTTGAGACCGATGAATTGTGGGTTTATGATCCAGCTTATCTATGAATAATATTTGAATCTTCTCTGAATTCTTTTATGTATGATTGAGTTATCTTTGCAAGTCTCTTCGAATTATCCGTTTGGTTTGGTCAACTAGATTGGTAGTTCTTGCAATGGGAGAAGTGCTTAGCTTTGGGTTCGATCTTGCGGTGTCCTTACCCAGTGACAGAAAGGGTTGCAAGGCACGTATTGTATTGTTGCCATCGAGGATAACAAGATGGGGTTTTTATCATATTGCATGAAGTTATCCCTATACATCATGTCATATTACTTAAGGCGTTACTCTATTTTTAACTTAATACTCTAGATGCATGCTGGATAGCGGTCGATGAGTGGAGTAATAGTAGTAGATGCAGAATCGTTTCGGTTTACTTGTCTCGGACGTGATGCCTATATACATGATCATATCTAGATATACTCATAACTATGCTCAATTCTATCAATTGTTCAACAGTAATTTGTTCACCCACCGTAGAATACTTATGCTCTTGAGAGAAGCCACTAGTGAAACCTATAGCCCCCGGGTCTATTCTCATCATATCAATCTCCATTACTTTAATACTTGCTTTGTTTTTACTTTGCCTTTTACTTTTCACTTTGCATCTCTATATCAAAAATACCAAAAATATTATTTATCATCTCTATCAGATCTCACCCTCGTAGGTGACCGTGAAGGGATTGACAACCCCTAATCGCGTTGGTTGCGAGTAGCTATCATTTTGTGCAGGTACGAGGGACTTGTGCGTGACCTCCTACTGGATTGATACCTTGGTTCTCAAAAACTGAGGGAAATACTTATGCTACTTTACTGCATCATCCTCTCCTCTTCGGGGAAATCCAACACAGTGCTCAAGAGGTAGCAAGAAGAATTTCTGGCGCCGTTGCCGGGGAGTTTGCGCAAAAGTCAACCATTCCAAGTACCCATCGCAATCTCTATCTCTCGCATTACATTATTTGCCTCTCGTTTTCCTCTCCCCCATTTCACCCTTGCCGTTTTATTCGCCCTCTCTTTCCCTTTCGCCTTTTTCTCGTTTGCCTTTTTGTTTGCTCGTGTGTTGGATTGCTTGTTTGTCACGATGGCTCAAGATGCTATCAAATTGTGTGACTTCACCAATACCAATAATAATGATTTCCTTATTGCAATCCGTGCTAAATTCTCCTCATGCATATAGTCAAAATAAGGCCTTTACCGAACATATTGTTGATGCCTTGATGCAATCTTATGAAGAAAAACCTGAGTTGAAAGTTTCTATCCCTAGAAAACTCTATGATGAGTGGGAACCTACTATTAAAATAAAAATTAAAAATTATGAGTTTCATGCCTTGTGTGATTTGGGTGCTAGTGTCTCCACTATTTCCAAAACTTTGTGTGATTTGCTAGATTTCCGTGACTTTGAAGATTGCTCTCTAAACTTGCATCTTGCGGGTTCCACTATTAAAAAGCCTATGGGAAGAATTAAAAAGCCTATGGGATCCCATTTGCATGACTTGGATCTGAGCCCCTAACCGGTTCTTGTTTCATAGTAGGAGTAGACATAATCACCACTGGTTAGTTAACGGTGTACTGTAACAGTTAATTACATTGTGAATCCTCTAAAACCCACATGAAGCCGCGCTCGCCTATACTTTTCTACTTAGTTGGACAGATATCAAAATCTTAAAGCGTTATGATACTCCCTACACTTCCGAATGCATGACACGACCAACATTGCATTTTGGTTGTGGATAGAAATGAATGATGGCATACACGGTCAAGTGTACAGTCACAACTGAACCTTGCAACTCGCAAAACCAGCTTTATACGCCCTCTAAAACAATCTGGTAAATTTGAACGTAATCGACACAGCAGACAGCACCTACTCAACTAGCCTCAGGACCCAGTAGCTGCACATAGGTACATGACAGCCCAATGGATTAGCAGTTTATAGACCAAGGCCAGCTGCTACTGATTTTTACTATTCTATTCACCAAGAAGATGCCCTGCCTTTGCTAGATCGAGTCTACTGTTATTGCTCAACTGAAGGCTTGTAAGAAACAACAACCACTCTTATTAGCAAATGGATCCATGCATTCTCTGATAGATCTAGTCCTCTTTTTCTCCTCTATGTTCACAAATCTTTTGTCTTGGCATCTTAAACAATCAGCTCCAAAGTTCAAGTATATATAGACAGATTGCCCAATCAATATGAAAGTTGAAAATTTCTGATTATGTAGTTACTATATATAATATATAGATAGATTCCCAAGATGATGTGCATTCACACTAACCATCTTTCCAAATTTACACAAACAGCCTCCAACAGCTACCATTTGATAAGGTGGTGCACTCTTACCTCAGATATGATGATTCGGTAAATTGATCTTGCAAAGAAGACATCAGCCAGTAGCAATCCAAAGCCTGCAAATGAAGTTAAGAAAAACTCATATTACTACGCCATCTAGGAAAGACTTGCGTTTATATATGAAAAATTATAGCTGTAGTTGGCAAGATTTCACCACCCAAACTACCGTGGTTTGAAGATAGCTCATGTACGCTTATCTTCATCCTCGTAATCTGAATAGTAACCTTTATGACGGAACATTGATGGTGGCAGCCAATTCAGCAACATTTCTTCCACTTAACACGACAGCCCATGCATGTTGTCTCCGTCAGAAACTTTTGGCTGAGTTGGAGCAACATACAATGCCACCCACTTTCACTGTCAACAACCTCGACACCTGAAATAAGTGAGTAAATAAAAGGATTAGAACAAATGGCATTACCGGATACGATTTTTTATTAGCATTACAGTGTGCACATCAATTTCAAGAGCTTCTCTTATTACAGACGTAATTATATTTCTGAAATTGAACACAGGAAGAGCATTGCCAGGTCGCACACAGTGTAACCTGTACTCTGGTTTGGCCGACTATAGTATAGCAACTAAAGAAACCATACTGCATTTTTTTTTATCATACACTGTAAATTTGTACTTCAATTTGCTGACCGGTCCTGTTTCCGTTGAGCGCTTCCATTGCCTCCCCAGTGACTAACCATCGTTAAAAGCATAAAACACCATTTTATCTTTCCTCTCACATACCCTGTTTTACCTCTTATTCATGTCTAGCAGGATTCATTTGCTATGGCCAGACGTTTTGTCAAGCAGCATCACACCCTTTTCTCAGGAAACATAACAGTCAACAAAGATATCAGTTACTGGAGTTCCGCTTTGAAAAAACGAATTTCAGAGGCAACCTACACCGGGGTGTAGAACAGCATTATCTGCAGTTCAATTTTCAGGCCTATGTTCCCTTAAGAATCTCCATCTACTTTTAGCACTTACATAAGCTCAACGATGACCGACTATTGTTAACGGCATAAAACAACATTGTATCCTCCCAGGTCCTCTTAATCATGTCTAGCATGGTACATTTGCTATGGACAGACATTTCTGCAGCAACAGTATATCCTCCTCTCTAAGAGCAACTCTAGCCGATCCCCTAAAATTTAGAGGAGTAAACAGCCGAGTATCCTTTAGTGAAATATTTTTACTCCTCTAAATTTTGGTCTTTTCTAGCCGATCCCTTAAACTTAGCCGAGTAAAAAAGAATTCGGTGCGCACAAACACAAATTTGATTCAAACAAGTACTTTTTTTTTAGAAAAGGAAGATGACCCCCGGCCTCTGCATCTGGACGATGCATACGGCCATTTTATTAATTATTGACACAAGACCTTACAAAGTCATACAACAGTAAGACTAAAGCCACCGACTAAGCAACATCTGTCGATATTCCTATCCAGTTGATGAAGGGGCGCTGAAAGTCCGGGCCTAATACCAAACAAACCTCGCAGCCAAACCTAACATCTAAGACTTGAGGTCCCAACCAGGAAGCCTGCCAGGTGTGGGCACCCACCAGTCCGGCGTGCTCCTCAACCAGGACGCCTGTCGGGTAAGAGGCCGCCGCAGCCACCTGCCACTAAACCATCTTCAGAGTTGTACTGCTGCATCAACCTTGCCCAGTCTAGCTGCCGCCGACGCCACCACGACGCCAGGCAGCGTCACCCTCCTGCGCGAGTCCATCTCCGCTCATCAGGCGCCGAGTCTCCACTGCACCACGCCGCCGAGATCTGCCGTCATCAATGGACAAGATGAAACACCGCTCCACCTCTTGTCCCCTCCAGCCAGCACTTGGTCCAAAACGATGCCCCCAGGAGAGAGAACGACATCGAAACGTCGCCATCGTCCGATCCGGTAGACCCAGATCTAGGGTTTCCCCCGGAACCTCCCGATCAGGTTGACGTGACCTGCAACAACGATGCCTCGAGAAGGAAACGACGTCAGAGATGCCGCCATCGTCCGCCAAGACCGCAGCCAGGCGCGATTTTCACCGGAAGCCGTGTCGCCCCAATCTCGTGGCTTGCTAGAACCGCGCGGAGTCTCGCCATGAAGACGTATGCCGCTACTGGTACTCCGGTAGAGATCCTCCATACCCTCACCGGTCCCTCCACGCACCGCCGGCCGGCCAAGACCACGCCGCGGTGGATCTGGACGGGACGCCAGATCCATGGCCGCCGCTACCCATCTTCAGGCAAAGCCATCCACCGGTTCATCCATGGAGTGCTGCCACCATCCATGCATGAAGGGAAGCCCATCGCCGTCCTGGACCGCTGCCCGCCGCCGCACGGGCTATGGGCGCTGCCTTGCCTGCTGCCCACGGGCGCACCATAAGAGACGTTCCTGCCGCCTCAAGGGGATCCTGCTGCAGATCCGCCCGCCCTAGCGCCTTGTCATCGAGCCCGCCGCCACCGCGGACCTCGCCGGCGGCTTCGGCGGCGGCAGGAGGATGGCCGTGGGAGGCTGGCGGCGCTAGATTTTTTGGCCCCCTGGCGTCGCCCAGGGAGGCGACGCAAGACAACCTACTAAGACAAAATTCGGTGCCGATTCATAGTATTTTTCATTAACATTAACCGAAATTTAGACTAAACTAATCAAAACATACTTAATTAATCGCTATCCGTCTCTTCGCCGAGCTTCCTCCAATCGCCCCTGGTAAGCCCACCGATCATGGGCTCGAGGCCTTGGCCGCCGCCGTCGTCGTCGCTGGACAGAACGATTACGACCTTCCTCCCTGCCGCTAGCTGCTCGTACAAGCGGCAGTCCGCCACAACTTACTCCGGGTAGCCGCAGTAAAGCTCCGCCATGTACGCCTAGTCGTCGGCTTTCGCCGTGATGCGTTCCCGAGCCTCCCGGTCCTCCCTCCACCACATGGGGACCATCAGTGGACCGACGGGATCCAACCGGGGCACCTCTCCAAATTCAAAGTTCCAATGGTTGTCGGTGCCATGCAGGCTGACGGACATGATGTCATATGCCTATGCCGCCTGCTCAGCGGAATGGAAGCTCCCAATCTAGATCTTTTTGTGGGTGAGCCAGTCGGTTATCTCAGCCACCCTCATTCCCCAATTCCGCTGCCGCACGCCGATGTACTGCCTCTACGATGGTGGAGACGGCGGGAGCTCGGGGAAGCCGGGCAGACGGTCGTCGGAGGAAGAAGCGGCGGCATGGCCACGGCCTCGGGACCGCTCGTGGCGGCGCGGATCAGCGCTGGGGATGGACGGCCGGGAGCGACAGCAATGGGATCCGGCCATTATCGGCCCCAGAGTGGGTGCGGATGCGGTGCAGGGCTCGCCGGCGAAGATTGGGCGACGGGGATTGGGTGGAGGCGAGACGGAGAGGCGCGGTTGGATTTTACTATGCGGCCGTGAGGAGGAGTAAATATAAGGGTTCGGCGCGGCTCAGAGTAAACATTTTACCTTTTTTATGTAATTTTGGGCTTTGGCTAGGTGCCGATTAGAGGAGAAAGCTAGATTTATTTATTTTTCTCCTCTACCCTGTTTTAGGGGATCAGCTAGAGTTAGCTCTAAGGAAAGGTAAATTTAACTGCTTTTTTTTTATGTTGACTGCACAAATCGACTGGCAACATTACAATTACACGATGACAGATTAAAGTTGTTCCGAAATATTTCGTAGAGCAAAAAATGACAGAAGCTAAACTAGATTTTACCCCTTTTCAGCACGGACAATCACCCAGATCAATATGCTTATGCGGTAGAAAATCAAGTGGTTTTCAGATCCATACCCGGAGCGGATGGAGATGCAACAGGCGCCGATCGATTTCGGGGCCAATCTGCACCGCGCCCATCCCCTCCCTCTTGTTCTCGTCCGGCGGCGGGGGACGGCGGGGCGACCAGCAGCGGGATCGGAGAAGCCAGCCGGAGACGGCGACGGAGAGGCGCCGGCGGCACCGTGGGAGGGCGCTCTAGAGGTGTTGGCGGCAGTGGCGATGTGGGCAGAATCCCATCTAGGAGTAAGATTTAGCTGACGTCAGCGGTGAAGTTTATATAGCGCAAAATTAGAGAATAAATATGTACAGTACCTTTTTTTGCTCACATTAATATTTGTCAAAAATGAATGGTTTTTTAATGATAAAAATGAACGGTTAGCTAGTTTTTTTTTGTGAGAACACTAACGATCTACTCTGTCCGTTCCTAAATATTTGTCTTTCTAGATATTTCAACAAGTGACTACATACGGAGCAAAATGAGTACGGAGCAAAATGAGTGAATCTACACTCTAAAATATGTCTATATACATTCTTATATGATAGTCTATTTGAAATCTCTAAAAAGACAAATACTTAGGAACGGAGAAGTATCTCATCTTCAATGACGGAAGTACAACAAACACTAGAAACAATAAAAATTACATCCAGATCCGTAGACCACCTAGTGACTATTACAAGCACTGAAGCGAGCCGAAGGCGCCCCGCTGTTATCGCCCCTCCCTCGCCGGAGTCGGCCAAACTTGTTGTAGTAGATAGTTAGGAAGTCGGCGTGCTAAGGCCCTATAGGACCAGCGCATCGGAAGAGCAACCGTCACCGATGAAGAGTAACGTAGATCGAAAGGATCCAACCCAAAGGCACACGAACATAGATGAACAGCAACAAGATACGATCAAATCCACTGAGGATAGATACGCCGGAGACACACCTCCACACGCCCACCAACGATACTAGACGCACCACCAGAACGGGGCCTAGGCGGGCAGACCTTTATTCCATCTTCAGGGAACCGACGCTCGTCTCACCTTCCTGAACAGGATAGAAACCCTAACAAATCTCAAAGGAACGACTAACAACGGAGCCATCCCAATGGCCCTTAACAGGATCCACCGTGCCACATGGCCCTAGGGCCACCAGAGACAAGGCGGACCTGTGTGGAGCCGGCGAGAGGCACAAACCCTAGCTTTTTTTAGGGGGAGGCAGCGGCTGCGATGCTTCCCTGAATTGACCTTAGTTAGCTAGTACTCACTTCACAGAAAATTCCCTTCTTCTATTTTGATTTCTTGATGCGTAGGTCGTATGTATATCCAAAATTTCGAGGTATGGTGTCAATATTGTCAAATTTCAACATCATTTGCACGACAATTTTACCCTAAATCTTATCTCGGGGGAGCCGTGGCATAAGATGTTTTATTCTCTTCTTCAGAAAGAGATGCTTTACTCTATCAGACCCTTGGTGCTTGCTGGTGAGAAGTTACACAATGTTCATCTACCATGCCACAAATTTCAAATCCAGATCCTTCCAACGGAGTTTCTAATGGGTAGTTGCTGAACTGCCTCAAATTCATCCCATTTTGCACCATCCTACTTTTTATGTCTTTTCTGGTTCTCGCGCTCTAATTTACAGCTCAAAATTTCTGGCAAATCACATGGTCACATGGATAATGTAAGAGGCAGATAAATATAGTTTCCACATGGACAGCTTCCCACATGTATCTCAAAACAAAACCATATATACATGCTAAAATGATCAAAGTTCAACAACACAGAAGAGAGATAGCAGATCAGCTGCAACCAAAGCAAAGTTCTCAACTGCACAAATACTCACAATTTCATCACAAAAGAGAGAGCAAACACACCCATGCCAGAACAGCTATTCAAGGTCACACAGGTCCAACAACACATGGCGCGACTCATACACCCCAAGAGCACGCTATAGGAAGGCCTTGGCATGTACATATCACACCGCTAGGGTTATTACTGTACACCAGCGGCACGCCCGTAGGCTAAATAGGCTGCTGCCGCCGACGAAATGTACAGTGAGGACTAAGGATGCAGCATCTTCTTATGCCTTGCTGGCCTCCAAAGCCTGGAACACGTCCGTCCGCGTGACGATCCCTGCTTGTCAGAAAGAAACATGGTTATGGATGTGAACAGTGTTCTTGCTCCGCCAAGGAGTACAATGTTTATGCAGTTATAATGGAAGGATTCTACCCAGTTAAGTGAAAACAGTGATCTTTGTTCTCATTAGGAAAGTAATGTGTGTGCAGTCTTCTGCAGTCATTGGGATTTTTTATGCATCTGCAACTCAGACTAGGTTCCGGTGAACTGAGAACCGCTGGAAATCAGCCAGATAACAGGGGAACTTGATGTGTATGCGGGCGTGGCAGGTTTTGGCTTGTTTTTGGTGGAATCCTGGGATGGTAGATTATACTGGTAGTACAATGTTCTGGAAATATGAGGCTCGATAAAGATTAAATTAAAAAAATCCATTGCTCATAACTCATAAGAGCATCACTGGAGACCTATCAGTTTCCATCCAACCAGAAAGAGCCCAAGCATTTTCACCACAGTTATCTCTTTACCCGAGTATCGTAATGCAAACAGCTACTAGCAATGGTTCTACATGGCGGCAAACCCTTTTTTTTACAAAATTACATTGCATCCCGTAGCATTTATGACAACCTAGATGAACTATACCAAGTAAATGGCTACATCTACTTAATTTTTCAGAAATGGCAACCGAAGGGATTTTTAAATTCTTACCGATCACTTGCTGCTGTTCATTCACAACTGGTATCCTGTGAACTTTATGCTTGAGCATCAATGCAGCAGCTTCTGCTCATACACGCAGTTACAGAAAAGAAACACATTAGCACATCTTACCAAAAGCACTTTGTGTTTCTATTAACTATATGCTGTAGAGCAGTAGGCTGTAGGGTAGAGAGGAAGCAAAAGTTACCCAAGACGGTCTTCTCCAGAGTCAGAGTTACAGCAGGTGAGGACATGACTTCTCCAATAGTTGAGTCCAACTGCATTATAAGAGCAGGACGGATCAGCATCATCAGAAACCCTTATAGACTGAATCTCAGGAACTTTACAAAAGAAAACCCAACATTATTCTCTAGTACAATTGTGTGCACATGTCCTGGTCATATCGAGCCAAACTGAAGATTATTACAAAATTTATTCGACATGGAAATAGGACCATGCTAGAACACCACAGTAGAATGGTCTATGCACTAAGCAAGGTGAGAGGCTTTGAGTAGGGGCCTTTATTCAGGGATGTTTCTAACACACATATCACGCCTAAAGTTAAATAGGTCCTGGACTAAAATAATGTATTTAGAAAACAGAAGTATCTCAAAATTTTACTGCTTAGGTTGTATTTATTTTCTTTACCCTGTAAAAGAAAATTTGAGATACAATTTTCTATGGGCAATGAACTACTGTTGTCCCTCACTTGCAGGCTGATTGATATATAGGTAACTGCTGGAAAATTGATATCAGTAATATTCAGCATGTTAGATGCAAAATTCAGGGTAGATGTTCTCTGCACTTGAGGTTATTAATCAAAGTTTATACCATCTAATTCAACCCCTGAATATTGGGGTGCCACATTTGGGACTTGAGCATGTTACTGGTCAGATTCTTTTAGTTACAGGTTGCGCTTCAGCAGGCACCATTTTCTTTCCACCCCTAAACGTTATGAGCATTCGAGGTTATTCTTTGAAGTTCATGACATTCTAATCTAATCCCTGAATATTCAGATACGACCCTCAGGGGAATTCATCGTGTTATTGTTTGCCTTAATTTGGTTATATTTTGTGATTCAGCATTCCATATAACCTGAAAATTCAGCTACTGATACTGTCTCTACTCTTATAAAAACCACAATTGGTGATGATGGTGTGCCTGCCAACTTTGATTCACAATCGTTCAATTCATATCCAACGTCCAGGAAGCAACCCATGGCAATTTTACAAAGACACCCACTATTCTGTTACATATTTGCAAATATGCCCTCGTCTCTCTCTTCAAGCCTATCCCCCCGGCGCTCTCCCCCAACCTCATCCAACCAGTAGCACCGGCAGCGTCGGAGCCGATATGGCGTGGTGGCCGCCGGCGGTGCCGTCCGCCTCGGAGCCTCTCATGCCTCCCTCAACTCCACCGGCCACCACAACCCCTCCCCCCCCCCCGCCCCCCTTCTCCATCTCCTCCGTTGCCGACCTCTGCAGGCACACCGGCGGCGCCGTCCCTCCGCAGGCGCCTCTCCCGCCTCCTTCTCTTCCAGAGAAGTGCCGCCACACAGCAGCACCACCACTTCCCCCTCCTCCTTGCCATCGCCTCCGCCCCCTCCTCCGTATCCTCCCACGCCGGCCTCGGCAGGCACGCCGGCGGCGCCGTCCCTTCGCCGGCGCATCTGACTCCATTGCCAGCTCAGGGCCCCCACCCAGCATCACCACCACCTCTTCCTCCTCTTCCCCATCCCCTCCGCCTCCTCCCCGATGCTGAACTCCGCAAGTACGCCGGCGGCGCCGTCCGTGCCCCGAGGCTTCTTCTGGCTCCTCCCCCTGCTGCAGAAGCCCGCTCGCCCACCCCCCGCCCCCTCTCCTCATCGCCGTCTTCTCCGCTCTCCCCCTTCTCTAACTCTGACCTCCACAAATACGTCGCCGGCTACAGGCTGCTGATCCTCGACGGCGGCGGCACCGCCACCTAATGCTACTTCTCCTCCCCGCCGACGCACTCCACTGTCTGTTCTGGTGCTATGGTCGGCTACCGCCTCTCTTTCCCAGACCTCATCGTTCCCACCCTGCCGCCTCCCAAATTCAAATTTTCGTCACCCAAATGCGCGCGCCTGGTCGAACTGTCTAGAAACCACCCTTTCAGCCCAATATAAATACAAGTGAGCAGGCAGATGAGACTCACACTGCTCGAACTACATCCCAAGAAGCAACACGGTGGTCAAGCTCTCATATCTTCAAATCGACAGATTGTGAGGAGGTCGATTTACTGCCCATCGCCTTCTAATTTGCTTCGCCAAGGACCAAGGTATGTTGTGTTATGCAATACCAAGATTTAGTAATGATTGCAATAGATGAGTATCTGCACATACTACTATTAGATGATGATGCCTCCTTTATTTGTGAAGTTAACATCAAAACAAGAATTTGCAGATCACTGTATGGTTGTATAACATGTTTTTTATTTGTTATTTTAAGTTTTTATGCATACTGATCGTTGGGGCTTTGACCTCCAAGTTGGTCTGTTTCCTATTAAAAGAATTAAAAGATCTGCATCTTAGTTCTAGGTGGATCAGCTTATTTTATATGAGTTGGTCAGAGAGAAACTGATGTTGCTAGGTTTGTTATATTTCCCTTCATATAAAATCACATGACTTAGTCAGTCATATGTATGCATAGAGATACTCACTTCAGCTCCAACTGTCCTTGGGTTTGGTTTTCACCAACTAAATCACTGAAATTTTTGAAAAAAATGATTATTTACATGGCAGGTCCAGAAGAAATTTGATAAGCCTAGAAGTTCCTGGAGAAACACTTGGATTTGGGTGTGAAGCTGAAAATTAAAAGGTCAGGACCAAATTCATACTTGATCACTGGAATTCATTGGTTTACTGTTGTATTCTATTATGCTTTGGCTTGTACTTTTTGGCTGCCACACCTGTGCATAACATTTGTTTTTATTCATGTTGCTTACCTAATGATTATCAAATTCATCCAGTGTGCAATTTCATATCTAATGATGATGAACTGCCCTTCGGTTAAGGAATGTTTCTTTTGACTTCTGGCAAAGAATAGTTGTCTTATTAGATTGCATATAGTGTTCCTACTAGCTTTCGATTCAATTTTTTCTAACCTCCACTTCTGTTTTTTGGGGGAAACTAGCAGCTATTACACCCCAAATGTTACAGCTCTCGTGCCAACAAAGTGCTAAAGGAAAACAAAAAGGTTGGTTCCTGTACCTTACTGTTTGGCAAAACAATCTGCTTGTATATTTCTTATTTATACCTAACCATTTACCGTCCAACTTGTAATAACACAGTGGTCGACAGCAGTAGCAAGCCCAACAGAACTTGCTCCAATGGCATGCCATGTGCTCGAACAGGTTTATTTATACGTGAACCAATGGATGTGACAAATTTAAGTTACTCATCTTCAGATGATGAAGTGACAAACCAATCAGCGACGGTGATTTTTCCTACTTATACTGGTATGCTCACATCAATCGACGGATTGGAGCGAGGAGAAAGCTCAAAAGGTAAATCTATAGGGCGGAAGTGTTTGCTTATATAATTCCGTTTACCCACTTAATTAATTTCTCGTGTAAATTCTGTAGGGCGAAAGCGTGCACGTGAAGCAATAAGATATGCTAGCCGTACACCAGAGCAAATCCAAGCAAGGCGAGAACGTGTTAGAGCACGTCGGCAAAATTTGACACCTAAGGAGAAGGAAGAGATTAATGCACGAAGAAGAGAGAAACGACAACGTATGACACTTGAAGAGAGAAATGCAAGCCAGCGAGCACGTAGGCAAAGTTTGACACTAGAGGAGAGGCAAGAAAGAAATGCACGCCAACGAGCGCGTCGGCAAAGCCTGCCACCGGAAGAGCTGCGGGCACTTCTAGCTCAACGTAATGCAAGTTATGCATCTAGACGAGATACCCCATGCATGGATTCCATTGTATCAAATTGCCCTACAGGTTCATTGCTGGGACATGCATCATCAAGCTCTTATGCCTTTAGTTACCCAAGTACACTGACTCAAACTTTTTCTACAATTCAAGGTAATTCTCACATACACATTCCTTTATTTGCCAATTTTGTCAAAGTTGAGCATGCATTTTTACACAGTCATTGAAATAGCAGGTAATCTAGAAAGCATACCTGAAGGAATGGAAGATGATCACATAGTTTTCACTAGCAAAGGTATGATTGTGGTGCTGATGCCTTCCTTTTCTCTACTACTATAACACACACTACTCAAACTATGTAGTAACTTCATTCCTCAAATTACATTTAGGTGACGCTAATACTGTCCAGTGCAAGGAACTCACATCGGTGCAATGTCCAACATCTACATCAGTGGACAGTT
The DNA here is from genome assembly GCF_018294505.1 of Triticum aestivum. Lineage (NCBI taxonomy): Eukaryota > Viridiplantae > Streptophyta > Magnoliopsida > Poales > Poaceae > Triticum > Triticum aestivum. The sequence goes on from NC_057798.1 coordinate 11,703,735, forward strand.
CATCATTGGCCCCTGATGACTCCATATGCCCAGGTTCCCCAACGGAAAGCTTTAATGTGGATGATGATTTTTCTCATATGACCGAAGAAGAAGATGATGAGTACTTCGCATTTGCTGGGAGAGGTATTAAAAATTCCATGGATGTCTTATTTCCCTACATATGTATAGCACAGAAAATGCAATACCTATATATAACACAATTCATCTCATGTGTGTACAGGGAACACTGAAGATTGCGATGACATGGTAGATGCTTTTACAACAGACAACATTGTTCCTGACCCATATGACTGTGTTTACCAGAATATACCAAAAAGTACTCACACGCTGGTGCCAAAGCCTGATTGCAAGCATTGCGGCGCAAAGAGGTTCCAGTATGAGACAAATGGATTTTGTTGCCAGTCTGGAAAAATTAAGTTAGCACAGTCAGAACCACCCTTGGAACTTCAGATGTTGTACACAAGTTCAGATAGTGATGCTGTACATTTTAGGGATAACATTCGCTACTTCAATGGCCACTTTTCATTCACCACTCTTGGAGTCAGTCTTGACAATAGATACACAAACATGAGGTCAGGAGTCTATACATTCCGAGCCCATGGTCAGATTTACCACAACATCTTCTCATTTGGTCCAACACAAGATGGACCTAAGCATCTAGAGTTATACTTCTACGATGATGACCCGAGTCTACAACATAGGTTTCGGCGCTCCCCGAACCTAGACCGAGATGTCATTCGAAGGCTTGTCAACATCCTTAAGGATAATCCTTATTCTGAAACATTCAGGAATCTAGGTGGAGTCGATGACCTTGAGGATTATCGTATTGAACTGAACACCGACATGAGGTTGGACCAACGGAGATATAACTTGCCTATATCATCAGAGGTTGCAGCTATTTGGGTTGAGGGTAATGAACTATGTAAGCGTTTTGACCGTAGCATTGTCCTGTTTGGTAATGACAACAAGAGATATAGCATCCAACCATATTATGGATGCTATGATCCATTGTCTTACCCTTTGTTCTTCCCAAGAGGGGAGATTGGTTGGCATCCTGAGATCCCAAAGAACGGTGTCAGCTTGAATGAGATACTTCAATCCCGCCGCAGTGGTCGAAAGAAACCAGGTACATATAATGAAATTAGCATTTATTCATTTTTTTATTATCCCCAGTGTACTTATTTTCTTAATCAGTTCTTTCTGTTACCTCCCATTTCCGTAGGTACATGTACAAGTAGTCGATTATGTGTCTCGGTCAGAGACTACTATTGTTACAAGTTTCAAATACGTCGTGGTGTATTTAACACCATGCTATACGGTAAACGACTGTTCCAACAATATGTGGTCGACATGTACATCAAGGTTGAAACCTCTAGGTTAGACTATATAAGAAATCACCAGAAACAAATACGCTCTGATCTATACCAAGGTGTTGTTGATAGCCTTCAAGCTGGGGAAAACCGTGCGGATGCTGTGGGCAAATGGATTGTACTTCCTACATCATTTATTGGGGGAAGAAGAGATAGGAGACGAAGATACCTTGATGCCATGGCCTTGGTGCAGAAGTATGGGAAACCAGATATCTTTTTAACCATGACTTGCAACCCGAATTGGGATGAGATAATTGGTGCCTTGGAGCCTGGACAAACCCCACAGGATCGCCCTGATCTTGTTGTACGAGTATTTAGAGCAAAGTTGGAAGACCTCAAGATACAACTTTTCAAAAAGCACATGCTCGGCAAGGTAGCAGCATATGCATATGTTGTCGAGTTCCAGAAAAGGGGTCTACCACATGCTCATTTCCTCCTAATCATGGAGGGGAGGTACAAGCTAACATGCCCAGAGCAATATGATTGTATCATATCTGCTGAATTGCCAGACAAATTCAAGTACCCTGAGTTGTACAAGATTGTCGTCAAGCATATGATGCATGGCCCTTCTGGAGTCCTAAACCCCAAAAATGTGTGCATGCAAAATGGCAGTTGCAAGAACTACTATCCACGGCCATTTAATGCGTCAACTCTTCAGGGAAAGGACTCATATCCCATATACAGGAGGAGAGATGATGGACGTCGTGCAAAGGTACGAGGTGAAGAATTAGACAATAGGTGGGTTGTTCCATACAATCCTTACCTACTAAGAAGGTATAATTGCCACATCAATGTCGAGGTTTGCTCTAGCATAAAAGCTGTAAAGTACCTCTTTAAGTACATATACAAGGGGCATGATCGAGCATCTGTTTCTATCGACGAGGTGGATAATGATGGGAGCATTGATGAAATAAAGCAATACAGAGATTCCAGGTGGGTTACTCCACCAGAAGCATTATGGAGGATCTATGGTTTTGACCTTAGTGAGATATTTCCATCTGTTAAACAACTACAACTCCACCTCCCTAATATGCACATGGTGTCGTTTCCAACGGGCGCAAATCTGAATGATGTCCTCTCTCAAGAAGGAGCTTCCAAGACCATGTTAACCGAGTATTTTGAGGCAAACAAGAAATATGAGTTGGCTCGAGGAATCTTATATAAGGATTTCCCTGCGTCTTTTGTTTGGGTGTCAGGTAGCAAGTATTGGAAAAGGAGGGCTAAACACACGCAGATTGGGAGAATTGTGTGCACATCCAGCTGAAGGGGAGAGGTATTATCTTAGAGTGCTTCTAAATCATGTCACGGGTGCTACATCCTTCCAAGACCTAAGGACAGTGGATGGTATTGTTTTCCCAACATTCCGTGAAGCTGCTGAAAATAGGGGCCTTATTGAGTCTGACAATAGTATCGACGAGTGTCTTAATGAGGCTGAGGTTTTTCAGATGCCATCTTCCCTTCGGAGGCTATTTGCTACTATATTGGTCTTTTGTGAGCCCAGCGATGTGCGTGGCCTATGGGACCGGCACTTGGAAGCTATGACAGAAGACTATCGACTAACCCACATGTCCCCCCATGAAGTTGAGCAGATGGCTCTGTTAGATATAAAAACCATGCTACAATCGATGGGGAAGGACATATCGTCATTCCCTCTTCCAGAAATTGACGACTCATATGATGCCCCAGATAATGAGGCTAGGGAGATCATAGAGGAGTCCACGATCGAGGTGGACCCAGAACACATTGGCTTGTCATCTTTTCTAAACCCAGAACAGAGATATGCATATGATGAGATACTTGCGACAATTAATAGTGGCCAGGGAGGTGTGTTCTTTGTGGATGGACCAGGAGGCACAGGAAAAACATATCTGTACAAAGCTCTACTTGCAAAAGTACGTGGTGAGGGTCAGATAGCTGTTGGAACAGCGACGTCAGGTGTTGCTGCATCCATCTTGGCTGGAGGGAGGACTGCACACTCGAGGTTTAAAATACCACTAAACATTGAAGACGGTGGGGTTTGTAGTTTCGCCAAGCAAAGTGGGATAGCTAAGCTTCTTATGAGGGTGTCCCTCATAATTTGGGATGAGGCCTCCATGACAAAGCGCCAGGCAGTCGAGGCCCTGGACAATAGCATGAGGGACATCATGGGTCAACCTGACCTGCCGTTTGGTGGAAAGACGGTTGTGTTTGGGGGAGACTTTAGACAAGTGCTTCCTGTTGTTCGTAAGGGAACAAGGTCACAGATAACTGATGCGACCCTACGTAAGTCTTATCTTTGGAATAGTATGAGACAACTAAGACTGGTCCGTAATATGAGGGCTCAGGTTGATCCATGGTTTGCTGATTATCTTCTGCGTGTTGGGAATGGCACCGAAGATACGGTGGATGATGGTTACATACGACTTCCAGATGAGATTTGCATACCAAACACCGGTGATGACGCCTCTGATATTGACAAGCTTATTGAAAATGTGTTCCCGATGCTGCAAGATGAAAACATCTCAGATCCAAACTACATAACATCTCGAGCAATTTTGTCAACTCGGAATGAGTACATTGACAAGATCAACATGAGGATGATTGAGAGATTTCCTGGGGAGGAGATGGTATACCACAGTTTTGATCGGGCTGAGGATGATCCACACAACTACTATCCTGCAGAATTCTTAAATTCATTAACACCTAACGGGCTACCTCCCCACATCCTAAAGTTGAAGATTAATTGCCCTATTATATTGTTACGGAACATTGACCCAGCGAATGGGTTGTGCAATGGGACTAGGTTGGTTGTCCGGGGGTTCATGAGGAATGCAATTGATGCTGAGATTGTGCTGGGCCAGCATGCTGGTAAGAGGGTGTTCCTTCCTCGAATTCCTCTATGCCCGTCAGACGACGAGATGTTTCCATTTAGGTTCAAGAGGAAGCAATTCCCTGTTAGACTTAGCTTTGCTATGACCATTAACAAGGCACAAGGACAAACTATACCAAATGTTGGTGTATACCTCCCTGAACCTGTATTTTCACATGGCCAACTCTATGTTGCTCTTTCTAGAGCTACGTCTAGAAGTAATCTAAAGATTCTTACTATCCCGGGTAAGGAAGAGGAAGGCCGGTCCAACTCCATTGCAAAATTTACAAAGAACATAGTCTACAAAGAAGTTCTCAATGTGTAGTCCAAGGTATCAATCACTCAAGTACAATTTGGTGTCTGTTAAAATTTCAATATTTATAACCAGGGCCAGTCATCTAAAATTGTTTTCCATCTACAGGTCTGAAGTTTGGGCAGTGGACTTTCAAAATGGCAACTTGGATACTTGCTTTAGTGTTCATGATATTTTTTATTTTGTAAATGTCAGCTTCCTCACGTCAGACATTTACATGTGCACAACAAATGTACCTTCTCGCTATGAGGTAAGCACTACAAATTATTTCTTCCTTTACATGTGTATGTAGTGTAAACATTACAACACCTTGCATCATACAGAACTAACCTAGAGTGATATGCTTGATCTTCTATGCCAGATGGTATTTAAAAAAATGTGTTTCTCACCAAGGAAAGTAGTTATAATAAGCATCAGCATCAGTATGAGAAACAAATTTAAGATGACTGAAATATTATGTTAAAAAAATAGCCAGAAGATCCTGATCTTACTAAACAGAGTTCCTGGCTGGAAGATATTTTTTATGTTTTGCTCAAGTAGCAGGCAGTAGGTAGCTTTGTCTTTTCATCTTGTTACAGTCAAATCTTGCTTTATATAATGTAGAAGAGGATGAAAGTTTGTTTATTTAAGAAATAATCTAATGATTAGAACAATGAATGCCTTCTAGGGGCGTCGCCTCCAGTGGCTTCCTATACATTGAGCATTTCTTTGTAAGATGTAACATAATACAAGGCACCTATCTGATAAATGGGAAAAACGTGTATATACTTTGTTGTGTATTACCAATATATATGTGTCTATGTTTCATACTGTAAAACATGGTCATTGATAATTTTGCTATTAAACAGTGCTTGCTGGAGACTAAAATAGACGAGAGCCGCATTGGTAGAGGTCAGTGGACTGGAGGTGTGCGGTGCACTGAGAAGGCGAAGCAGAGGCTGAAAGTTAGACTAATTTTCTGTGCTTCACGAGCTGCTTTGTAGCAAAGTTAAATACTCTGTTTTTTTACAGTGAGGGGAGATACTTGTTGCACATATAAGCTATGTAGCGCTTATGTTTTTTAGATGGAAGATACTCTACTTTGTGGCAGGGAGAGATAGTGCTACTTCTGTCATATTCTTGTACATACATCTCTAAGCTTAATAACAATTGATTATGCTCTTTGTTGATTTTCCATGATGCAACTTTTTGATGATGCGGTTCTTGTGTCGAGGCCTGTATGATTCATGAGATGATTGGTTTTAAGAATGAAGAAATAGTGGCAAATAAACAAAATAAGACATTATGGCACATTGTATTTGGAAAATGTCATGATGTGTGTCCTTGTAGTTGTAATGTTTTAGCCGAAGTTTGTTTATTCATGCTTTATTTCTATCTTGCATACATGACTGAGAACACATATGTTTACAATCTTTTTCATTCATCATCTAGAAATGCAGGCCTCTTTTTATTTATTTCAAGTTTACTTCGTAAGTAAATATTTGTATGCTAAAACTGTAATCAAAATGTTTTCGCTAACAAACATAAGCGAAATATTCAAATCCATTTGAGCTTTATCTCTCTTGGAATGGTGTCACCTCTAAAACGTTTTCCCGTGGCAACGCACGGGTCGGTGCCAGTCGCACTTCCATTGCACTGAGTTGTGGGGACAAATATCAATATGTCGCATCATGTTATTCCATTATTGATATTAAGGCCAGGTTTAAATGAGGTACTTGATTTGTTACCATTTCTAGCTGGAAATGGTGTATGGGATGGAGGTGGCGTCCAAGTGAAGCAAAGAGGACTTGAAATCAGACCAATTTGGATTCGGAGATAAAGCTGGTCAGTCGTGAAGTTGACCGATTTGGATTCAGTGTCGCCGTTGTTGCCACATGTGTGTGAACAGATTTTCTATCTGCCGCATGGTCTCTATCAACTTGATATAGGATAGAGCGAGCAATGATAAAACTCAATGTGGAGTACAAGTCTTTCAGTGAGGCGGAGATGGAGAAGAAACTGTTTGGCTTGGACGCATGGGTTTGTGGATTGCAAACCATATTTTTGATTGTGCTTGATATTTATGTATCTATCAACAACACATCATTACTTTGATCAATGACTGTATATTTTTTTATTTTGTCAGCAGCAGCGTATGGGATCGTAACTATAACTTAAGTTAACCTTTTTTTTATCCCATAGCGTAGCACGGGCATCTTACTAGTAAACCTAACACTCAGTGGAGCATACAACTGAATTTGACATACTCCTACAATCCCCCATATCCTCTTTCAGATTAGACATATGCCTACAATTGATGATTCGAGATAGAATTGGTTGAGGAGCACCGACTCACCCCATTGGATGCCCTGGCCTTGTCCTTCTTGGAGACGACCCCGATGCACCTGCCCTCGCCGTCGACGACGGGCAGGCCGGACTGGGTGGCGAAGAGGGCGTCGATCTCGGCCAGCTTCTGGTCCGGCGTGGCCACCTCCACCGGGCGCGACATCACCTCCCCGAGCTTTGCCGTGGGGCTCATCTGCAGCAGACCAACCGAACCAGATTCAATTCGACGCAATCGTGACGGAACCACCGGAATACCATCAGATCTAGCCACAGAAAGGGAAAAAGACGCATGCGAGCGACGGACGGACCTTGTCGGTGGACACGATCTGGGACTCGAGGTACTGGCGGAGGTCGTCGTAGCTGGCGAGGGAGAAGTTGCCGGGCCACTCGCCGGAGAGCACGCCCTCGGGGTTCTCGTCGATGGCCGGGCGCATGTCCATGTCGCCCAGCGCCGCCGCCAGCACCGGCCGCCGCCCCCGGGGCCGTCCCCCCGGAACGCTGACAAAGGCGGCAGATTTCGCCGGCCCGCGGCGCGGCGCGGAGGGGGACAAGGTCCTCGCGGCGCGGTGGACGGCGGCGGAGGGCGTGGACGCCATGGACGTGGACGGTGCGCGAGATTCGGTGATGGGATCGGGGTCTGGACTGGGGCGCAGCGATGGTTTCGGCCGGCGGGCAGCGTGTATCACGGGTGGGTTGGAGTGGAGTGGACAGTGGAGAGTGGTGTGGATGTTTCTGGAAGGACGTGGGAAATCCAGGGCCCACCTGCAGGCCGAGCGTGGTGGATCCTATTCTAGCCCAAAATTCTTCTGGCTTTTGATTTTTCGGTTTGTTTTGTTTTGTGTTTTGTTGATTTTTGGTTTCCTGCCTTTTTTTCAAAAAGAAAATGTTTGTCTTGATTTATCAACAGGAGATATAGTTACAAGATCTCGCCGTGAGAAGCGCGGCGGTGAAAATAGTTTGTGATTTGGGCGCACGGTACAATAGATAAAAGTTTTGAAACAACAAATCTTTTTTAAACTTTCTATTTCGTTATTTTTATTTTTATTTTTGTTTATCCTTTTCTTTTTCTTTTTTACTTTTTTCTTTCTTATATTTTTTATTTTCTTAATATTTAAAATGTTTAAATAAATTTACGATTTCAAATAACGTTCATGCATTCAAAAAATACATGAACTTGAAAAATTGGCAGGATTTCAAAAAAGTTCAAGATTTCTCACCCCCACAAAAAAAAAGTTCATGATTTCTCAATAATATTCATCGGTTCAAAAACATTTCTCGAAACTGTGAGCATTTTTAGATACTCGTGTTGTTGAATCGGTGCACAGTTTGTTATAATCGCCAAGCATTTTTCAAAAATTAGTAATAAATTTCAAAATTCACAAAAAAATTCCAATTCATTAACATTTATTGACTCAACGAACATTTTCTAATACAATGTTCTTGTTTGGAATTTTGGAAGTATTTTAAAAATTTGCAAACTTTTTTTAAATTTTTGTGAAAAAAATTAAAATTACCTCAAGAATTTCTGAATTTTAATATTTTCTTAAAATTCTTAAATATTTTTTGAAAACGTGAACTTTTTAAAAATTATGAACATTTTTGTTATTTTTTGAATTTGTTTATTGAAATCATGATCAGGTTTTGAATATGCAAAGAATTTTTCCAAATCAGGAACATTTTTTGAAACTGTGAAATTTTGATGATTTCCCGGACTTTTTCAAAATCATGAACATTTTTTGAATTCATAAACATTTTATTTTACTTCTCAGACATTTGTTTTTCAAAATCCACAACTTTCTAAAATTTGAAACTTATATGAAATACGCAATTAATTTAAAGAACGAAAGGGGGGGGGGGGGGGGCGTCACACCCTGCAAATGGGCTGCCCCAAAAATGTGTGCGTCGGGAGAATGTGGTGCACGCTTGCTACCTATTCAGCGCGTAGGTCGCTGAATAGGGGCTCCCATCATTGCGGGTCTGACTCACCTTCGGGGTTCCATGTCCCAGAAAGAAATATTATGCAGGCCCAATTAGTGAGTGTCACGCCAACGTGTCCTTGTGGGCCAAGAGCTCCAATTAAGTTAGATTTATTTTGTTTCTGTCTAGTGCGTCGAGAACTATGATCAACCCTTTGATGTCTTCTTCTTCTAGGTAGTGTGTGAACACTGTTATCAGTTCTTCTTTGTCCCTTCTAGCTTCGTCGGAGCTGTCACCGTCCAACCATCTTCCAAAGTGCAATCCGACGCTATTTTCTTTGCTTATCACTAGTGCAGAAAAAGTCTAGCTATGGCGTGGCAGAAACGGCCTTCCTGGCGTGGACATCCGACGCCACCAATATGGCGCCATTGTTAAAAAATAATGGTGGCCTTGAAGCCCACGTCAGCAGTATTTCACACACTAATGATGTGCCACTTGGCCAACGCCAGCAAATTGATTTTTTGCTAATAAAAAAATACGCAGTTAAACCATCAACTAATTTAAGATGTATTGCTGCATCAACTAGGTCAGGTACTCATCAACTTAACTAGTTCAACTCCACAAATGTACATATGTACTCATGCTTAATTAGTTCAACTTCACAAAAGTTACTAGTTAAAGTCCTAAATAATTATTCAACTTCAAAAACTACATATCATCGTTCCATAGCGAGCCTGGTAGTTGTTCGATCATATTTCTTGAACTAAGATTATTTTGAACTAACGAATCTTGTCTCTACTGTTCTTTCCATCTTTTTTGAAGTCAGCTACCTCCATCTTGAGCTCATTCCTCTCGGCCCTGAGTAGTTTTCTCTCATTCTTTAGCTTATCTCTCTCCTCGATCAACTGATCTCTCTTGTCCCTCATCCTAAGAGTCCTTCTTTAGGACATCATCCCTCCCGTTCATCAGCTGACCCCTCTTCGCCTTCAGGAAGGCATTCGTCTCTTGCAGGGCCTTGATGGTATATTGATTCGACTGTAAGAGGTTGTGGTTGAGCCTTTCCACATCATATACCTCCTCCTAGTTGCCTCCAGCACTGGCCATGACAAGTCAGCGCCAACTACAAAATAATGACAAGTCTCAGCGCCAACTACAAAACATATATGACAATTGAACTATATGAAGTTTAGTACCAATTCATGTCATTATACCATGCATTTGACAATTGAACTATATATGCCAACAATATGCATATCTTGAGCTAGGCCCAATGGGCCAGTGGGCCAGTAATTATATTCTTTTAATTTATTAAAAGACTCAAAATAATTCTCCCAAAGTTGGAGAGAGAGAGAGAGAGCAGGCGAAGAGAGAATTTGGGACGAGGGGGTACAATGCCCCTCCGTTTTGACACAATGAATCCGATGCACTCTGGGGCTAGGCCCAATGGGCCAATGGGCCAGTAATCATATTTTTTAATTTATTAAAAGACTCAAAATAATTCTAGTAATTTAATAAAATTTAAAGCAATGTTTTGACTTTAACTAAAAAATTAAAATACTAAATATATTTTATAAAATTTGGCATTTTCAATTTAAATTTTCTTACTTTCATAAAAGTAAGTACAATATATTATAAAAGAAAGGTAAGAAAATAAAAAAGATTAAAATATATTATAAAAATGTTTCCATTTCCCATTACGGTATTCTTAATTTAATAAAAAGAAAATACAGTACAATATACAAATGTTCAAAACTTACAAAAAAAGGTATAAAATTTGAAGTCTCAAAATATTTGGCTAAAATATTTTAAAAAATACTTAATTTTTTTAATCAATTAAGAATGAAATAACTACAAATAAAAGTAATTCCAAAAAATAAACCCCATATGATATAGTGCGGAACACATGACACGCCACAAGTAAACATAATAGTGCTCGCGTTCGATATTATGCAGTCGCCACTATGTGATGTCTTGTACCAACTGTGGGTCCCATATACAAGTGGCATTGCCCGGCTCCGATTAGGGAGAGGCGATGATGGCGGCGCGCCTTTGGCTTGTTCCAGTGCTTACAGTGGTCGCTAGGTGGTCTACGGACCTGGATGTAATTTTTACTTCTGGTGTTCTTTGAACTACCTTGACATTTGATGAATAGATCGAAAGTTTTCCTCGCAAAAAGAAAAATACAAGTGACATTTACCTAATTTTCAACACCACCACTATGGTCTCAGTGATGCCATACTAAATATGCCAACCCCACCACTATTTAAAAAATATAGTGGTGGCATGATTGAAATTGAGGCGCTATCAACTAAAGTTGTGACTAGCCATTTTTCCACTAATGGATACATGTCGGATTTGTAGCGTTAATTAATGTTTACCTTCAAATTAGTTGTGCCAAAGCACTCTAAATAATGAGATCCAAAGCTGTCATTTTTTACTCTCGTGGAGCGCCATCGTGTTAATCTCTCGTTCCGGTGAGATACAGTCTAAATGATGGATCTCTAAGAAGCAAGTACAATGATTGAGTCATGGAGTCGATACATGAATAAAAATGGATGGATTTATCGGTTTCACTTTCACCACGCTGGTGACAGCAGAAGCGCGACCATGGCAGTCTGTACGTTACCCCCCCCCCCCCCCCCCGAATTGCCTTCTGGTGTTCTTTGAACTACGTTGACAATTGATGAATAGACTGAAAGTTTTCCTCGCAAAATGAAAAATACAAATGACATTTACCTATTTTTCAACACCACCATTGTGGTCTTAGTGATGCCGTACTAAATATGCCAACCCCACCACTATTTAAAAAATATAGTGGTGGCATGATTGAAATTGAGGCGCTACCAACTAAAATTGTGACTAGCCATTTTTCCACTAATGGATACATGACGGATTTGTGGCGTCAATTAATGCCTACTTTCAAATTAGTTGTGCCAAAGCTCTCTAAATAATGAGATCCAAAGCTGTCATTTTTTACTCTCGTGGAGCGCCGTCGTGTTAATCTCTCGTTCCGGTGAGAACCAGTCTAAATGATGGATCTCTAAGAAGCAAGCACAATGATTGAGTCATGGAGTCGATACATGAATAAAAATGGATGGATTTATCGGTTTCACTTTCACCACACTGGTGACAGCAGAAGCGCGACCATGGCAGTCTGTACGTTGCCCCCCCCCCCCCCAATTGCATTCTGGTGTTCTTTGAACTACATTGACAATTGATGAATAGATTGAAAGTTTTCCTCGCAAAAAGAAAAATACAAGTGACATTTACCTATTTTTCAACACCACCACTGTGGTCTTAGTGATGCCGTACTAAATATGCCAACCCCGCCACTATTTAAAAAATATAGTGGTGGCATGATTGAAATTGAGGCGCTACCAACTAAAACTGTGACTAGCCATTTTTCCACTAATGGATACATGACGGATTTGTGGCGTCAATTAATGCCTACTTTCAAATTAGTTGTGCCAAAGCACTCTAAATAATGAGATCCAAAGCTGTCATTTTTTACTCTCGTGGAGCGCCGTCGTGTTAATCTCTCGTTCCGGTGAGAACCAGTCTAAATGATGGATCTCTAAGAAGCAAGCACAATGATTGAGTCATGAAGTCGATACATGAATAAAAATGGATGGATTTATCTGTTTCACTTTCACCACGCTGGTGACAGCAGAAGCGCGACCATGGCAGTCTGTACGCCCAATTGCCCATGTTGCCGGCAGGAACCTTCTTCCCGCCGCTCCGGGGGCAGGACATATTCTCGATGGTGGTACGCGTAGGCTCGGGAGTGACGGGTGCGTGTGGACTAAGCGGCTCTGGCGAGGGGGCGGTAACCTTCTTCTTGCCGCTCTGCTTATTCCGATTGGTCTTGATCCTGGACGGGGCCTCGCCCGAGGGTACCACGGCAGACGCTTCATCCACTGACAGGGGCATCGCCACGGGAGGCAGCACCGCGGGAGCCTCGATCGGGTGGCCGCCGGCATCCACCATGTCCTCGACTAGAGATAGACAGGCCAACGGTGTCGTGGGCCGACGAGCATGAACCCATTGGCGCTGCCCACCATTCTCGTGGTGAGGAAGGACCAACGCAGTAGAAAAGAAACAAAATAATACAACTTAATTGGAGCTGTTGGCCCACAAGGACACACTGGTGTGACACTCACTAATTGGACCCGCATAATATTTTCTGCTGGGACGACCTACATGCGGGCGTGCCAATGATTTAATTTAGTTAGGTTATATTTTGTGATTTGAATAGCGGTGTTCATGTGCAAATTGAAGCTAACTAGTTAAGTTTTAATGTCTAAATAAGGTTTGGTTTAATTACTATTTCAACTAGTTCAATATAACATTGAGGGGTTAACTGACATTGGGTACTCACAAGTCAAAAGGAGCGTTAGGAAGATGACATATCGACCTATTAGTGGTGTGTGCTTCCTCATGAGCCCTAATAGTGGATACGTTATTAGCTAGTGTTGTGTGCTGCCTCACGAGTGCTACTAGTAGATACTCCCTCCGTTCCTAAATATAAGTCTTTGTAGAAATTTCACTACGGATCACATACGGATGTATATAGATGCATTTTAGAGTGTAGGAGCCTGTTTGGTTGCTGCCCAGGACTACCTGCCAAATCATGGGCGTCGTTGGCGAGCCAAAAAATTGGCGACCAATTCGGCCGCCCGCGTTTCGCCAACAACTGGGCGCATACAGTACAGATAGAAGGCTGAGGCGTCGTGGGCTTGCCAATGTTTTGGTTCCCATCCAAAAACGACACAGCCTCCCAGTCAACGCCAATATATTGGCATGGCACGGGATGGATGCAATCCAAACAAGCCCTAGATTCACTCCACTGGTGGAAAAAGGGCCTTTGGTCGCGGTTCGCAACTGCCATTAGTCGCGGTTGCGCAACCGCGACAGACCGGGCGCGACTAAAGGCCCCCCCCTTTAGTCGCGGTTGCTTAAGAACCGCGACTAAAGGCCCGTCCACGTGGGCGCCAGGTGGCCGTCGGGGCGGAGGACCTTTAGTCGCGGTTCTTCTGGCCAACCGCGACTAAAGGCCGCCGCAGGTTTAGGGTTTTAGCCCCCCCCCCCCCTTAAACCTGTTTTCTGTTTAATTTGTATTGTTTTATTTCTTTTGTGCTTTATTTTAATTTTGAAGGAGTTTCATATATTCTACGGTACTACATACATGCATATGAATGTACAATTTCAAATAAATTTGAAATTAGAACCAAAAAGAATTCAAGAGGAATATACAATATATATTCAATATCATCGGATGACCATATACAATTTTGAACAAGTTTCCATACATGATTTAATGCATATAAAGTTCTACGTCCTCGTAATAGTGTTCTCCTTTAGGATGGAGGACTTCCCTGCTGAACCATCCAGCTAGTTCCTCTTGAAGTGGTCGGAAGCGAGCTTCTGGACTAAGCATCCACCGGAGGTTATTCCTCTGAGCATTGGTATCACTCGGAACCCGCTCAGAGGTGTATCTCCGGATCATCTCACAGACATAGTATCCACATAGATTGGTCTCCGGTGGCTGAATATCCCCAGCATTCTTAGCCTTTAACATTTTGAATTCTAGCTCTTTTTTGAATTCACCGACCTTTGTATCTACGAACCGTCTCCAAACCCTACGAGGCAAAGAAAATTAAATGAACAAGAGAGTTATTAATTAGTTACTTGATATTAGGAAATGAACGAAATAGGCCGATCGATATAGAGCGCAAATGAATGAAAATAATTACTTCTGCAGCATTCTTCTCATGCCGCCCCAAAGCTTTGGATCCATATTCACAGAGTCGTGGACGAGACATTCTGAGGTGTTAACTTTAATTACTAGCAGAATCCAGTGGAACCTGCGGACACGATACATGCACAGTACGTCATGCATAACTCATCGATTAGCCGGCCACATACCATGCATGGAGTAAACAAAAGAGAATGTGCTCAAGACAGAAACACTCACTCAAAATGGTAAGGAAATAGAATATCACTTTTGAGTTCCTGCTTTGTAAGAAACTGCCACAGGTCTGCCTCCACGTCGGCGGGGTAACGCTCCAACACATGTCCATTAACGATGTGTGGGTCAATGAACCCAACATCATGGATGTTCCTTACTCTGCATTCCTTAATCTTCATTCTACATGTATAATAGCGGACACAACAATATAGTTAGGACATATATATAGTGCAGGCAATATGAACGAGATGGGGTAGAAATTAATAAATCACTTACAGAACGTAGCAACTGATGATAGATTTATCGAGCTCGCGCAGATTGAAAAGCTGGAACAATTCACTCAGTTCAATTTGTACATAGTAATGTTTGAAGTGATGCTCATGTCTAACTTCCGCATAAATATATTCTTTGGCGTTTTTATTTTTTATGTAACCCTTGTACCATTTCAGCAGACCTTTCATTTGTGGAGGTAGATCCTTTTCCTGCGCAGGCTCGACGAGAGGCCCATTCTTGACATATGTAATTACTACCTCCTTCACTGGCGCCTCATCAAGGCCTAACAGTTCACGAAGAGTAATACCTAAGTTGGCTGCTTGTTCTCTGGCACTCGTTACAGTCAATCCCTGTGCTGCCGCAGCTTGTATGATCTCGGGGTCATCCGGACAGAAGGCTTCCACTATAAGCGGGGCAATCGATTGTTTACTTTGTTCCCCGAGCTGGGCAACTTGTTTCCCGCTTTTTTTACTTTCGGCCTTCTCCCGCTCTTTGTTCTCCTTGAACATGAGTGCCTGCCTGCGAAGTTCACGTGCATAGTCGTTAGGCAGATTCTTCGCGGCTTGGGACGGTGTGCTCAAAAATGACTTAGCCCACTTCTTTTGCTCATCAGAAAATACTGGCTTGGGCTCGGGCTCTCTTTTCTTCTTGCAGTCCGCCTTCCATTTCTCCAAATCAGCAGCCGCGGCCGCGTCGACTTCCTCGGCACTACGTTCCCAAGGCCTTGTGGGGAGAGGCTTCAGTGATGGCTCCGGTACCTTTGTGGTCTTAGGTACATAAGGGTCCGGGTTAATAATCCAGGACTGCTTCTGCTTCTTTGCCGGAGGTGGATTGGGGGGCGGCGTCTGATCACCCGCCGGACGAGGACTGGGGGGCGGCGGCTGATCACCCGCCGGACGTTGTGGACTGGGGGGCGGCGTCGGCTGACGTGACGGAGGTGTAGGTGAACCGCCACCACCACCACCACCACCACCACCACCACCGCCACCACCGCCACCACCACCACCGTAGGGGGGTGGACTTGTTGTCCTTGGCGCCTCGCTTGGAAACTTGATAAACTTCTTTTGCCATAGAATGAAATGGCGCTTGACATCTCCAAGTCTTTTCTCCCCTTCAGGTGTAGCAATGTCAATCTCCAGGTCCTCAAACCCTTGGACTATGTCCTCCACCGTGACACGAGCATAGCCATCTTGAATGGGGTTGTTGTGGTGGAGTGCTCCAGGTAAACATGGTAAAGCACTGCCGATGGCTACCTTCATGGACATGTTCCCGATAGGATAATACAGATGACATTCTTTCATCTCCTTTATATCGTCCACGGGGTAGCGAGGATGCTCCGGTGAAGTAATTTCGACCACCAGAGGCTCCGGTGCAGTAATTTGGACCACCAGAGGCTCCGGTGCAGTAATTTGGACCACCCGAGCTGCATCTCTTTCGGCTACTAGTACACTCATGGTTTTCTTCATCACATCCATTTCCGATGCCAACCGCGCCACAACATCTGCTTCCCGATCCATCTTTCTCTTACGGCTTCTGTAACCGTACGGGTCATCGTTCTGGGGGAACCCTATTTTCCACGGAATGTGCCCCATGCCTCGTACACGTCCTCCGTGTTCAGGATTCCCGAGGGCTTTTGTCAGCGCGTCGTTCTCTCTGTTGAACTTGATCTTCCCCTGTTGAGCATCCCTCATTGCGTTAATAAGGGCTTGGGTGGGTTTAATTAATTTGCCCCGGTAAACACACTCCCCTGTCTCCGGGTTCAGCGTTCCCCCATGCCCGTACCACCAGCTTTTGGCCCTTGGGTCCCATCCCTCCGTACCTGGACGGATTCCTCGCGCCCTCAGCTCGTTCTCCATCTTCTCCCACCTAGGCTCCCAAAGGCGATACCCTCCTGGCCCCATAACATGATTGTACTCCTTCTTAGCCGCATTTTCCTTATTTTTTTTCGATATTTGAATGAACTGCTCCGATTTCTTTTGCTTCACAAATTCTGGCCAATCATCTTTCAGTTTCTCATATTGTCCTTTGAAATCCGGAGTCTTGTTCTGCTTGACAAAGTCATGGGCTAGATTTTGCTTGAATTTCCGGAATGCGTCGGCCATCTTATGAAGAGCGAACTGTTTGACTAGCCTCCTCCTCTCCTTGTTTTCCTCAATCTTGTTACCCTCCTCATCGAATTTGTTGTATTCCGGAGGTAGAACGAAATGTTCCATAAGCTTCTTGAAGCAATCTTTTTTTGTTCTCTTATCGACAAAAGTGAAACCATCAATTCGTGCCTTCTTTGGCTCATTCCACTCCTGGACGGTGATCGAGACGTTGTCTCTAACAATGGCTCCGCATTGGCTGACAAACTTGGTGGCGTTCTTGCGGGGCTCCAGCGGCCTGCCGGTTGCACTGTCGACAACCTCGATGGTGCATGTTTCTCCTTGTTTCATCGTCTTGGTTGCGCCACGCTTTGACGACGTACTCGATTGTTTCGACGATCCGGCCGAGGGCTAAAATAAGAAAGAGTCGCGCGCGTTAGTACACACATATTTATTCAAATCAGTTAGTTTGTATCACCAGAGGCTCAATGTATATATATACCTCGGCGCCGGAGGTGGTTGCTACTTCCATTTGAAGATCTTCGTTTATCGACGTTTGTTCGGCATCATCTTGCTGACGGCGCCCTTCATCTTCACCGTCAAGGTTCAGATAAGAAGAGATATCATCTTCTTCTTCTCCGGTCGGCACATATAGAATATCGCCGTTTATGATGCCGAACATATGTGCTTCACCGTCCGGATCATAGTTGTCCATAATCGGGTCAGCTCTATCGTCCGCCATTATGTCAGTCCTGAAAACATGTAGTAAAAACAAATTAATTAAGTGAAGAAGGGGGGCGGTGGCGGTGGCGGTGGCGAAAGGGCGGTGGCGAAAGGAGGGGGCGAGGAAGGGGTGGGAGAGGGTGTCGCGGTAGAGCGCGAGACGGGGCGGCAGACGACGGCGTCACGGAGAGGGGAGGCAAGGACAACACATTTATAACCCTCGCCGTCCCCTCTCGATCCCTAAAAAAACACCGCGCGCATCGCCGCCCCCCTCGCCGCCCCTCTCCGTATAAACAAATTGTCCGAACAGAGCTTGGAGTAGACTGGCTAGGGTTTGGCCAGGGATGCGGATGGAGACGAATATATGTGGGGTCGGGATGGCCCATGTGCAGGGCGGGGGGTGCTGGCCACACTCTTTTTTCTTTTCTTTTTCATTTCATTTCATTTTTTCTTTTCCTGTTTTTATCCTTTTTTTCTTTTCTTTTTCATTTCATTTTTTCTTTTTCATTTCATTTCATTTTTTCGTGTATTTCAAAAAATTGATTTTATTAGACACAAAAAAATTCATCAAAACAAAAAAATATTAATGAATTCCAAAACATATTCTTTCTTCTTTCTTTCTTCTTTCTTTTTTCTTCTTCCTTTTTTTTCTTCTTTCTTTTTTTCTTCTGTTGTTTTCTTCCTTTTTCTTTTTTTCTTCCTTTTTCCTTTTTTCTTCCTTTTTCTTGTTTTTCTTCTGTTTTTCTTTTGTTTTCTTCTTCCTTCCTTCTTCTTCTTCTTCTTCTTTCTTCTTCTTCTTCTTTCTTCCTGCAGGGCGGGCGGCAGGGCGGCGGGCGGCGGGCGGCGGGCGGCGGGCAGGGCACGGGCGGAGGCGGGCAGGGCACGGGCGGAGGCGGCGGGCAGGGCACGGGCGGAGGCGGGCAGGGCACGGGCGGAGGCGGGCAGGGCACAGGCGGGCAGGGCACGGGCGGAGGCGGGCAGGGCACGGGCGGCGGGCAGGGCACGGGCGGAGGCGGCGCTCACTGGGGACGGGGGCGGCGGCGCGCAGGGCTTCGGCGTCGGCGTCGGCGTCGGGGCAGGGCTTCGGCGTCGGCGTCGGCGTCGGGGCAGGGCTTCGGCGTCGGCGTCGGCCGGGGCAGCGCTTCGGCGTCGAGAGAGAGCAGAATGGGAAGTGGCAAAACTGCTAAGTGCAGTATTTATGGACGCACCTTTAGTCGCGGTTGGAGAGGCGGACCGCGACTAAAGGTACCCTTTACTCGCGACCCGCCACCCCAACCGCGACTAAAGGGTGCCCTTTAGTCGCGGTCCGCCTCCCCAACCGCGACTAAAGGGTTTTGGCGCCGCCTCCGTTCCCGCGCAGAAAGACCCTTTA
Organism: Triticum aestivum; assembly: GCF_018294505.1. NCBI lineage: Eukaryota > Viridiplantae > Streptophyta > Magnoliopsida > Poales > Poaceae > Triticum > Triticum aestivum. The sequence continues at coordinate 11,722,928 of NC_057798.1, forward strand.
GTCGCGGCCCGCCACCCCAACCGCGACTAAAGGTATCCTTTAGTCGCGGTCCGCCTCCCCAACCGCGACTAAAGGGCTGTGCTAGAACTGGCGCGGTGCGGTGGGATGTTTAGTCCCACCTCGCTAGCCGAGAGGCTTCGACAGTGGTTTATAAGCGCGGCTGCGCTTACCACTTCGAGCTCCTCTCAAATGCAGGCTTACGGGCCTATTCTGTCACTGTGTGCCTGTGGGCCTACTGGGCCTTCTGCGGGCCTGAATCCTGGCCCTTTAATGGGTTTCTAGTCGTATTCAGGCCGTGGTGGCCCAGTAGGTGGCATATTTTCTTTTTTTCTTCCTTTTTTCCTTTTTCCTTTTTTCTTCTGTTTTTTTCTTATGTTTTTCTTCTGTTTGTTTTTTCTTCTGTTTTTCTTTTTTCTTCTGTTTTTTTCTTCTGTTTTTTTCTTCCTTTTTCTTCTGTTTTTTTCTTCTGTTTTTTTCTTCTGTTGTTTTCTTCCTTTTTCCTTTTTCCTTTTTTCTTCTGTTTTTTTCTTCTGTTTTTTCTTCTTTTTCCTTTTTCTTATGTTTTCTTCTGTTTGCTTTTTCTTCTGTTTTTTTCTTCTGTTTTTTTCTTCATTTTCAAATCTTAAAAATACAATTATATATCAAAAAAATCAGAAAAATAAAACTAATTCATTTTAAAACCCCTTGAAGGTTTGACAAAAGGTTTGATACAATAAATTATTACACATCATTTCTTCCCTTGTGTCCCTGCTTGCTTACGATTGTGCCGTATCCATGGAGCATCCTCATCATTTAACTTAATGCTTGGGTCGGTGTTCACTTTGAAGGGCGGAATTTCAGCAAACATATTATAATCTTCTGACATGTCTGTCTTGTCCTCCACTCCCACGATGTTTCTTTTCCCTGAAAGAACAATGTGGCGCTTTGGATCATCGCATGATGCACTGATCGTTTTCTTATCTTTCCGTTTCCTCGGTTTGCTACTCATGTCCTTCACATAGAAAACCTGAGCGACATCTTTCGCTAGGACGAATGGTTCGTCAAGGTAACCAAGATTGTTGAAATCCACCATTGTCATTCCGTATTGCTGGTCCACCTTTACCCCACCTCCTGTTAGCTTGAACCATTTGCACCGGAACAAAGGGACCTTAAAGGAGGGTCCATAGTCAAGTTCCCATATCTCCTCTATGTAACCATAATATGTGACCTTTTGCCCATTCTCGGTTGCTGCATCAAAGCGGACACCACTGTTTTGGTTGGTGCTCTTTTTATCTTGGGCGATCGTGTAAAATGTATTCCCATTTATCTCGTACCCTTGGAAAGTCGTTATAGTCGAAGATGGTGTCTTGGCCAACATGTACAGCTGATCTACAACATCATTGTCATTCATTAAATGTTTTTTCAACCAACTGCCGAAAGTCTCCATGTGGGCCTTCCTAATCCAGGATTCAGGCTTCCCCGGGTTGTCCGAGCGTAAAATATTCTTGTGTTTCTCAAAGTACGGAGCCACCAAGCTGGAATTGGTCAGTACAGTGTGGTGTGCTTCAGTCAGAGAATGGCCGTCCATACATATCGTTGATTTCCTTCCGATCGTGCCTTTTCCACTTAGTCTCCCCTCGTGCCGCGATCGAGGAAGACCAATCGGCTTAAGGTCAGGAACAAAGTCAACACAAAACTCAATTACCTCCTCATTTCCATAGCCCTTGGCGATGCTTCCTTCTGGCCTAGCACGGTTACGAACATATTTCTTTAATACTCCCATGAACCTCTCGAAGGGGAACATATTGTGTAGAAATACAGGACCGAGAACGAAAATCTCTTCGACTAGGTGAACCAGGAGGTGCGTCATAATATTGAAGAAGGATGGCGGGAACACCAACTCGAAACTGACAAGACATTGGATCACATCGTTCTGTAACCGTGGTAGAACTTCTGGATTGATTACCTTCTGAGAGATTGCATTGAGGAATGCACATAGCTTCACAATGGCTACTCGAACATTTTCCGGCAGGAGCCCCCTCAAAGCAATCGGAAGCAATTGCGTCATAATCACGTGGCAGTCGTGAGACTTCAGGTTTTGGAACTTTTTCTCCGCCATGTTTATTATTCCCTTTATATTGGACGAGAATCCAGACGGGACCTTCATACTGCTCAGGCATTCAAAAAAGATGACCTTCTCTTCTTTGGTCAGAGCGTAGCTGGCACGACCTTGAAACCATTCCGGATGCCGGTCATCAGGGTCTTTCAAACGTTGCTGGTCCTGCCGTGCTTCCTTTGTATCATTTGTCTTCCCATACACGCCCAAGAAGCTTAGGAGGTTCACGCAAATATTCTTCGTAACGTGCATCACGTCGATTGCAGAGCGGACATCTAGGACTTTCCAATATTCTAGCTCCCAGAATATAGATTTCTTCTTCCACATGGCTGCGTGCCCGTCAGCTCCCTTCGGAACTGATTGTCCGCCAGGACCCTTTCCAAAGATGACTTTCAAATCCTTGACCATATCAAATACCTCAGCACCAGTGCGTTCCGCAGGCTTCGGCCGGTGATCTGCCTTGCCGTTGTAATGCTTGCCTTTCTTTCTTACTGGATGAATTTTCGGAAGAAATCGACGATGCCCAAGGTACACGTTCTTCTTACAATTTGGCAAATGTACACTTTCAGTCTCATGTAAGCAGTGCGTGCATGCATTGTATCCCTTATTTGACAGTCCCGAAAGGTTACTAAGAGCAGGCCAATCGTTGATGGTTACGAAAAGCAACGCTCGTAGGTCAAATTCCTCTTGTTTGTGCTCATCCCACACACGGACACCACCCCACAGCTGTAAAAGTTCATCAACTAATGGCCTTAGGTACACATCGATGTCGTTGCCGGGTTGCTTCGGACCTTGGATGAGCACTGGCATCATAATGAACTTCCGCTTCATGCACAACCAAGGAGGAAGGTTGTAGATGCATAGAGTCACGGGCCAGGTGCTATGGCTGGAGCTCTGCTCGCCAAAAGGATTCATGCCATCCGTACTTAGAGCAAATCTTATGTTCCTTGCGTCAGCTGCAAAATCTTTGAACCATCTGTCGATCTTTCTCCATTGCGTTCCATCTGCGGTGTGTCTCAACTCCCCGTCCGACTTACGGTCCTCTTTGTGCCATCGCAACAACTTGGCATGCTCTTTGTTCCTGAACAGACGTTTCAACCGTGGTATTATAGGAGCATACCACATCACCTTGGCGGGAACCCTCTTCCTGGGTTTCTGGCCCTCAACATCGTCACCAGGGTCATCGCCTCTGATCTTATAACGCAATGCAGTGCATACCGGGCATTCATTCAAATTCTCGTATTCACCGCGGTAGAGGATGCAGTCGTTGATGCATGCATGTATCTTCAGAACCTCTAAACCTAGAGGGCAGACAACCTTCTTTGCTTCGTACGTACTGGCGGGCAACTCGTTATCCTTTGGAAACATATTCTTCAACATTTTCAGCAAGTTTTCAAATGCCGAGTCAGCTACACCTGCCTCTGCCTTCCATTTCAGCAAATCCAGTGTGCAGCCCAGCTTTTTCAGACCATCATCGCATCCGGGGTACAGCGCCTTTCTGTGATCCTCTAACATGCGATCCAAATTCTCCCTCTCCTTTTCAGTTTCGCAGCGTCTCCGTGCATCAGCAATGGTCCGACCAAGATCATCAACGGGATCATCACGTGCCTCTTCTTCACCTTCCCCTTCACCTTCAGCATCCTCCATGAAAGTATCACCGAAATGAGCAAGATAGCTTTCATCGATGAAATCATCCCCTTCTTCATCTTCTTCCATTATAACCCCTCTTTCTCCATGCTTGGTCCAACAATTATAGCTTGGCATGAAACCGTGCCGAAGCAGATGCATGTGAACATCTCTTGAGGAAGAGTAACCCTTCTGATTCTTACAGATAACACATGGACAGATAACAAAACCCCCCTGCTTGTTCGCATTAGCCACTACGAGGAAATCTTTCAAACCCGTAGTGAACTCGCCGGAGAGTCGGTTACCGTACATCCATTGCCGATTCATCTGCATTATTATAATATAAAATATATAATTAACCATCATGCATTTGTTAAACTAACTAGCTACAAACAATATAAATTAAACAATGAACTGCACACATGCATATTTTATCAATGACACACATGCATGAAAGGTTCAAGTTGCTAACCGCGATCGAGGAGGAAAAAATAAATGAGGAACCTCAAGTGTGGCTCCAACACTTCATATCATGTTTGTTTCACCCTCTTAGGGCATTTCATCAAACACCTTGTGTGCATAAGAGGAACCAAAAGCAAACCTACACCCCCTTGTGAAGCTTGTGAAGAGAAGTGGCACCAAATGGCTAAGTGAGCGTGCTGAACTGGTATATATAGGGGAGGAGCTTTAGTCGCGGTTGGCCTGGCCAACCGCGACTAAAGGCCTTTGCGCACCTTTAGTCGCGGTTGGCCTGGCCAACCGCGACTAAAGCCCCTCACGTGCACCAGCTGGCCACCGAGCGCCCTGGGCCCAGGCCTTTGGTCGCGGTTCGTCTGCCGAACCGCGACTAAAGACTTCATTAGTCGCGGTTCCTACAGTTTCGTGACTAATGGGGCTGGACGGAAGCCTCTTTTTCTACCAGTGCTCATTTTGCTCCGTATGTGGTTCATAGTGGAATCTTTCCAAAGATTTATATTTAGGAACGGAGGAAGTATGTTATTAGCGACATGCGCGACCAATGCCACTAGTAAGTTATGTACAAGTAGTGTTCCGTCCCCACACCAATAATAATTGATACTAGTGGTGTGCGTGATCACTAATGACTTTCAGAATACTGCTAGTAGCTTTTCCTATGGTAGTGGGACTTCCTATCTCAACATCCCCCAACAAGGAGTAACATAGCGCCAACTATCTGAACCGTGGGAAAACATGATGTATCACCGTGTTTGCTTTATCTTTCTCTAACTCTTACTTGCAAGTTTGTTTATGCACTCTTACTTTGAGTAGAATTGCATGAGCAGGTGTTGCTAAGGATCTAATTAACTAGAGAAGAATAAAACTAGACCATGTAGGATTTTTTTTTGCATGGGACTACTCCCCCTCCCGCTCCACAAGTCCATATGACCCAATACATATACTACACAATGGAGTAATAAGTAACAACATGTTGGTTCTTTTTCATGAAAGAAAGATAAATTGTGATACATGGATGCCTTCATATTTCGGTAATAGTGCGACTGTGTGTGTCCTAAAAGTATACTAGTCTTAAGTACATTAGAGATAAAAGAGAGCATAATGTTACATTTCCCGCTTCTTTAGCTTAACTATGAGCCCATTTTTCATCTGCTGTATACAAGCTTGCTTGGGCTGGATTGTTTGCCCGTCCATCACCTCCACATCGAAGTTCCATAGCGTTGATGCGATGACTGTCTTCATCTGCATAATTGCGATGTCCTTGCCGAGGCACATCCTCGGGCCTGAGTTGAAGGCCAAGAATTTGTGAGATGGTACATACCTCATGTTATTGCCACCCACCGAGAGCCACCTATCTGGTTTATAATGGAGGCAATCTTCACCCCACACACCCTCCATTCTCCCCATGGAGTGTATAGAAATAATAATGGTGTCGCCGGCATGAACCTCATGTCCACTTGGCATGATATCATCGGCGACTACTGTCTTGCACTCAAGAGGCGCTGCTGGGTATAGCCTGAGAGTCTCGTACAGGACGGCTTTCAAATATACTAGAGATCTGGTCTCTTTTGGCTCAAAGATCAACATGGCATCCACACCAACCGCTGCTTTGCGTGATGCAATGGGTGAGAGTTCTTTTCGGATATTCGAAACAATGTTAGGGTTCTGGGCGAGTTTGTAGAAGATCCATGTCAGGGTTGTTCCAACTGTATCCCTAGCAGCGAACATGTAGCCAATGATCATCGCACGGAGCAAGTCATCATCGGCGTAGTCTGGGTCATTGAGGAAGCAAGACAAGATATCCCCATCCTCTTGTTCATCTTCATTACCAACAAAACACGTATTCATCTTCCTCCTCTCCATCATCTCCGCGGCGAACTCCCGTAGCACCGTGCGCGCCACTTTGAGCTTTCTCTCAGGGCCAATGTTTAGCCACCTCATCAACTTCCAATAAGAACTTGGTGTCATGAGCAGGGAAAATCCCACCTCCATGAACGTGTCAAGGGCAACCGCAGCGTCCATGTGCAGCCTGTCTTGTAGCATTTCCGAGGACAGGAGGCCAGGATCCACGCCAAAGAAAGGCATAGCAGCCAGGTCAAACATAAACCTTGACATCAGTTCTTGCACGTCAAATGGAGTGCCAGTGCTCGCCATTCGCCTAAAAAACGGGAGGAGGCCGTTCTCCACCTTGTCACAGCAGCAGGCCGCCATAGTGGCAGCCATCCGCGGGTTGCTGAGCGCGCCCTTGACTTTTGCGCGCTGTTGATGAGACGGCTCACCGTCGATGGTAAAGAGGCTGCCACCCACGATGTCAAAGATATCGGCAAACTCCGCGCCCTTTGGGAAGTTGGTGTAGTTGGTCGTGAAAATGTGTCGGACATTTGTAGGGTCGCATGTGACAAAGAACCGCAACCCGGTCCCGGGTGGGCCATGCGCCCTGAAGTTGTGCCCTGATCCGGCAAGGACAAGGGTTAAATACTCGTGCAAGTTGTGGAGGTTGGCCAAGAAGGAAGGAAACATGTGCAATATTGGCCAGTTTGTGGGGAGCACGAGTGCTGGGTTCCCTGATCTACATATAACCCTTGAGTACAGGCAGTACAGGGGAACAAGTAGCACGAGTGCTGTGTAGATGAGCAGCTCTTGGGAGAACAGAATTGACATTGTTATGATCAGTAGGGTGGGCTACTTAGATGTATCATTCCGTGAACATAGCTATGGCCGGCTTCATCTATATATAATTACAAGTTCCACACCTCGATGATAGCTCAGTCCATTGGTACTATACTAGCAGCGAGCCATGTGTACTTGTCATTTAGTTGGCAGTTGGCAGATTCGGGGATAAGTATCTTAAGTGCAGTCCAGTTCCTGATAAGTGCATGAACCATAACTACGGACCACTACCAAATAAAACTCTGAATTTATCCTGTCAGCAGTAAAGAAAAACATCGATCGGGCAGTTAGATCAATTTTAGGTGAAACGGTACGATGTGGTAAGTTGCCACCGGTGGAAAATTGTTGAGCATAGTTAATGTCAACACAAACATTTATTTTAAAATATAGGAATCCTTTCAAACTGGGTTCAAAGAATAATTTTGTGTATGGCACAAAATATTTTCACACATTTTTGTGATTTTTCAAAAAAATGCTACCCGTTAGCGTGAACATATTATTTGATGTACATGAACCAATCTCCTATATTGTATGAGAATTCCAGGTGCCCGGAAGCTCACCGGATCACTACATGCCGAGGACAAGGACCGGGTGACTGGGACGGCGACGCCATGTTGTACGAGCACCGGGTGAGGGGCTAAACTGCCGGTGATGCTACTACTTGAATACAAGTTGTTCCACCTCTTCCCGTCCGCATCAAGAAGATGAACATCAGAATGGGTGCGGCTTGGACGCTGTAATCACAGCCCCGATTTATTGATTATTTGACTGCAGGTCGAACCTGTACTATCCGGGGCTGCAATAAATTCACTATTATAGCGATGTATGCCCTTTAGTCTCTTTCTCGTATTGCGTTGCAGCAGAAATGTAAATCTTTAAAAGCATACGTCGCTAGGAGATAACCTTCGATGCAGATTCAGATGGGGGGGGGGGGGGGGGGGAGCAATCGTGAGCCGTTCGTTGGCGTCCTTCCTATCCAATGCATAGGAGCACCCACCAGTGCAACCCCATCCTTATTTGCCGAGAATACGTATACGGCCATTTGCACTCGACAAAGTCTTTGCCGAGCGTTTGCCTCGGTGGGGGGGGGGGGGGGTCAATATACCCTCATTAGGTGAAGCGAACTATGTTTCTTCCATTCAGCACATGGCAATGACTTTGCCGAGTGTTTAAACAAGGTGCTCGGCAACATAAAGTTGTTTGATGATTGTAGACAGAGTGCCTACATGCTGGCACTCAGCGAAGGTTGTCCACAGCAGAGCACCACATGTCCTATCCGTTTGCCATATGTCGCCTACCGAATGCTCATCATACATCTTTACCAAGTGCCTTCCGGTGAGATCCTGGCGAAGGCAATTGAACAGGAAAGTGCCATGTGTCCGTCTGGTTGGCTGAATAATAACACTTGTCTAAGCCCGAAAATCTTTGCCAAGTGGAGAAACTTGGCAATGCCCAATCATCTTTTCCAAGTGCTGAAACTTTGCCGCAATAGTTGGCCTATCATATGGCTGGAACGATACGAGATCGCACCATGTACATGATTTTGTCGAGGGCCTTGGGAAGGCGCTCGGCAAATACCACCACGAGATATCAGATCGTGCCACATGGTACCTCAGCATAGTGTGATACTTAGCACACACACCTATGTTCAGTGTTACATTCGGCAAATCTTTTGTCAACTTATAAATTTGTTTCACCACTAGCCCTTATTTGGCCCTTTCTTAAATTTCGCTTCCCTTTTTGGCCCAAAAAACTTTTTTCTTCCATTCTTCACACTAGTAGAAAAACACCTATTAGTCCCGGTTCATGAACCGGGACTAATGGGTCGTTACTAATACCTCCACCCATTAGTCCCGGTTCAAACACGAACCGGGACAGATGTGCCTCCACGTGGCCAGTCCGCCGAGCCCAGTCAGGGGGGCCTTTGGTCCCGGTTGGTGGCACCAACCGGGACCAAAAGTCCATGTTTTGTTTTTAGAAAAGTGGCTGCTTTAGGGGTTTTGGGGGTTATTTTTAAGTTGTTATTAGCTAGCTAATAGAGAGAAGTGTCCTCTCTTATATCTTCGTCATTGGTTTACCAACGCTGCTGCTATGTTCATTTCACCCGCTGATATAACAACTCATGCATGCTCGCATCATACATCATCATATATAATAACAAGTCCTACTAATCATGCATCATCATACAACTTCTACTCGTTATTAATAATAAGTCATACGATCATCATCCTCATAGTCATCGAACCCAACCCTACATAATTGTTCTTAGCACATGATCATCAGTATCAGATAGGACCTAAACACCCTTAAGGCAAAATAGCATAAAACAATATAGACCCGGACTCTCCATTATGAAGAATGGCGATCATCCTGTCTCCAATTCTTGCCCTTCGCTGCCTTTTGCTTCCAAGAAGCTCCTTACAACTGTCCATACATTTTTTCCATTCTTTGATTGTCATGTCTTCACTTCTTTTAGAAACCCGGTATGGACAGTTGAGATTCGTAGAAAGACCTGGTTGTATGTTCAAAACATGAAGGGTACTGTGCGTATACATCAGATGAGGCACACAATCATTCGGGGTTATCTGTTGAAAAACATAGTAATAACTTCATAGTTATCAATGATGTACTAGTTTTAGAAGTGTGCAAAAAGATGCACGGATGTCGTAATAGTAAAAAATCTTACCAGGGTATCTCCATGGTAGTTACCGTAGTTCAACACGTGCACTAGTGGCACGTATTGACCATAATGTTGAGGAGTTTGATTGTAGATATTGTAATTCTCAAGATCAGTACAAAATGCAACCAGATGATTTTTCTCCTGATAAGTTAATTCGGAGCCTTCGGTGTAGAAAGACCTGGTTGTATGTCATGTCTTCACTTCTTTTAGAAACCCGGTATGGACAGTTGAGATTCGTAGAAAGACCTGGTTGTATGTTCAAAACATGAAGGGTACTGTGCGTATACATCAGATGAGGCACACAATCATTCGGGATTATCTGTTGAAAAACATAGTAATAACTTCATAGTTAGCAATGATGTACTAGTTTTAGAAGTGTGCAAAAAGATGCACGGATGTCGTAATAGTAAAAAATCTTACCAGGGTATCTCCATGGTAGTTACCGTAGTTCAACACGTGCACTAGTGGCACGTATTGACCATAATGTTGAGGAGTTTGATTGTAGATATTGTAATTCTCAAGATCAGTACAAAATGCAACCAGATGATTTTTCTCCTGATAAGTTAATTCGGAGCCTTCGGTGTAGTAGGTTCTGTTTACCATCTTCCGCACATTCTTTGAAGAATGAAAATAAGCTGTCAATGGAAATAAGTTGTCAACTATTTTGAAGTAAACAATATAAATTACTTAATAACTATGTTAAGCTCACATGGGGAAAGAATTGGAGGTGTATCCAGAAGGACCCAAATCGAAGGTCTCTCTTGCTCGATTGTAGGATCACCAAGATCCATGGTGACAAGCATACCCTCATCAAGACCATACATCTTGCAAAGTGCTTCCTAATTTTTGCAACCAAAATGGGTTACACTCTGAGCATTGTACAACTTTACTTGAAAATCCACACCATGAAGGGTACTTAGGATAATTTTTTTGGTTTCCATACTTTCATGGTCTTCAAAACCCATCCTCTCCAAGACATAGCGTCTTGCAAAGCATGGGATAAGCTAGTCGAATTGGAAAAGATGAAAAATACACGTTAAAATAGTTGAAGTCATGCTTAATTACGAAAAAAAACTATTGTCGTCGTTGCGTACCGTATGAACATCGAAGGTATCCTCGAGCTTAATGCTGAAGCGCCGATCTTCATCCAGCACAATGAACCTGTCGCACATACCTCGGTCGTCGTGGCACCAGTCGCACTCCCCCGGGCGGTTTTCGTCGTCTGAGTATGACATTTCCGGCCTATGTTCATAATTCAAATATTAAACTAGATTATTAATCACGGGTTGACTATCGGTGATGTACGTAGCTCCTCCTTTCATTCCCGAGTGCATTATTACACCAAATTGTCTAGCACACGGGAATGAAGGAGAACTTATCCAATATGAGCATTCAATAAGCAAAACCAAATCATAAAATAAGCAAAACCTAATCATAAAATAAAGTAGTATTCAAATTAGCATGTATTCAATAATTATAAGTAAAAGTACATCATCTCTTGGTGTCCGTACATCGTCGAATATTATCACTAATATAGCATCACTAATACAAACTAGAACCGTAACGCCCGACGAGTATCGACGCGGGCGGTGGACACCCAAAGATAAGGAACCATCACAGGATCATAGCTCCAGTGAGATCCCTGAAGAACCTGCCAGGTATTGTCGAACCTACCCTCCAACGCAACCATGTAGCGACGGACGTGCTCGTCCTCCTCGCTGACACGGTGACGTACCACCTTCGCGGTGTCCGGAAGCCTCAGCACCATCACTTGCCCACGCGACCGCCACCAAACAAGGATTGGATCAACAAAGGGCTGCCTCCTCATCAACCTACGTCCCCCGAAAGGTAGCACCTCCCAATACCAGCCCGGCGAAGCCCAGTCCCGAACATGGCCTTGATCAAGCAGGCCTCCACCGCCGAGTCGATGACGACGAGGATGCGGGATAGGCATCGCCGACGTCGATGCGGGAACTACTTCTATATATAGTTAAATAAAGTAGTTTTATTAATTAAATCAACTATCTAGTTCAACTACTAAGCACTTACTATAAATAAATAAAGTAGTACTTACTAAAAACAAACTACTTCTATATATAGTAAAATAAATTAGTTTATTAAATCAACTAGCTAGTTCAACTATATATGAAGCACTTACTATAAATAAAATAAAATAGTACTTACTAAAAATAAACTTGTATTTTTCTAACTAATTATATTAAACACTTTCTGTTCTTATTTTTTTTCCTTTTTCTAAATACTATGAACAAAAAAATCATTAAAATTCTATGAACAAAATTAATTTCA